>NW_019266348.1:139979-252136 GCF_002742605.1 Olea europaea var. sylvestris
GAGTTTAAACTTTTACTTGTAATACTACTAAACCTTTCCATTGACGTCTGTGCTCCGATATCACATTTATAATTTTTTGCTGAATTGATAGCATTTGAATGACTGTTATTATTGACGATTGATTGTGTGATTTTATAATGAAATATTGAGATTAACTCACTTTTCTGAAGATAGAATATCGATTTGCTATAGTCATAAGATCGACGATCAAAGATGTAATTATCTTGCTATATTTTCCTAAGTGGTTTCATTTGACTAAATAGAAGCTTCTACACAAAACAAGGAAACGAAAAGTGGGATTTCACAACGTTCTAACAAGAAGTTGAGTCAGTTTGATATATATATATACTAGTCGCATGTCCGTGCAATGCACGGGTTGTGTTATTTTTTAAGATAATATTAGTGTGTTTAGCGTTAAGGATTGATCAGAGATATGTGCATTGGATTGATTTGATAAGGTAAATTTTCATATAATGTAACTAATAAAAACTATAGTCACGATGCATCTAGAGAGCATCAGGAAATAAAATACACTTTAAAAAAGACAAAAAACAATTAGCAAACAAAATTTTAGCGTATAAAGGGACCTGAACAACATGTCATCATTTTCCAAAAGTTTAACAGTGATATTAGTAATCTTGAATGTGCACATTTTGTATAAATAAAGTTTTGAAATTTTCAATTAAGTATACAATCCTAAAATGGATCAATTAGTTTTAGTAAACATATATGCGTGCCGACATAGAGAAAGATAGAGGGAGAGGGAGAGATAACTAACAAAATCATTTAGTACCCTACAAGTATTGAGCATACTTGATATTTCATTTAAAGAGTCTAAATACAATTCATGTTCATGGGCACACGCAAAAGAATGTAACAATTGATCATGACTGGGAACCCATGAATCAATCACAAAGATTAGTTACCTGACAGTTGAATGCCCACTCTATCATCACTGTTCATGACCATGACCATAAGAACAATGTTAAATACAGATTCGCAGAGCCAACCATAAGTTGAGAATCTGTCTATAAAAAACAGTCATTCAAAACTTTATCATGCATAGAAACTATAAGCTCCTACTTTTAGATAGTTTATTTTAAAAGGCATACCTTCAACCCTTGTAACATCAATCATGAAATCAGATTGAGGCTTATGAAATGGATTAGGCATAGGCACCTCATTCAACTGTTAAAATAACAAGTTAGAATGTGTGGAACAACATAATCAGAAAAATAACATAGTTGAATTTATAAATCACTATTTCTTATTTTTTGTTGTTACCTTGGATGAACTGACAGGTAAAAGTATAAAAGGAGGTGCAAAGCCAAGCAATACTGTTGCAACAACACCGTTAGGAGTGCAAGTGAATTAGTCTACAGAAATAAAATAAAAAAACTATACTAAAAAAAAAGCTTGACTTTTTTGCAATGTCATAATGGTAAGTGACAATGTATGTAATATGATTATCTTAAATCATTAACATGAATGCATTGCCATCTATATTTTTTTATTGCTTTTCATGTGCCACATACTTTTAGGGAAAGCTGAGAATGCATTGAACAGAATTAGTTAGTGTATGAACACATGCATTTCATTTGTATAAACATGTGCTTATCACACACATACACAATCACGTGCACACGGCGCAATTTATTTATTTTTTTATTTTTTTACTTTTAAATAACTTGAAGCAAATTTTTTACTCATAAGTAACTCTTTACATTTTAGAAATATACTTAAAATTTGAAATTAATATTTTTCACTTATAAGTAGCTTTTACAATTATAACATTTTTTTTACTCTTAAATAACTTGCATGATGATAAAAATAACTAATTGGACGAAGCAAATAAATCAGGCCGAAAATTATAGAATTGGAAAAAAAAATTCATCTGACACTATACATATAGATATTTCACACAAGTAATGTACTTTATTAGAAATAATAACATCTACACGTGAGAACATTGCAGATGACAAATTATTTAAAATAAACACACATTCAATCTCAAGACAATGACTACATTTTCAAGCAAAACCTTAAACTAAGTCAAAAGCATGCATCATAAATGGAGTAGTGGGTGCATCAAATATAATATCAATCAAAAAGGCATTATTTGCAAACACTTTATGTTTCTATTCGTCGAAAGTTTAATTTTGCTTCAATTCGAAAGTATTTAGAATTAACACATAATCCTGGTTTAAATTAATATTGAACTTGGAATTGAGGATAATTCAGAGATGCGTGATGTTAAGCAAAGTTTATTCGAAAGAAAATGTGGCATCAGCGGATGGTGATTCAGCTCATTTATATTTGTTCTTTTACCTTTGAGATAATTGAGAGGCACAAGGAAGAAAATGAAGTCAACCCTCCAACAATACATGTATGTGAACATCTTCAATATTGCCTAAGAAAATAATAGACACGGATACTGATAACCTCATTTTCCTACAAGGTTCAAGAAATGCAATTTCGCATAAAGTCACAAAATTTGAGAATGGAAGTAAATCAAACGTGTACCTAATGCGAACAAAACTATACACCGTGAAAAAGAATCAAGAATTTGCAAACGAATACATATCTTAAAAGTATTATTTTATTAATTTTATGAAAGCAGTCAATTTAACCTAAATTTGATTGCAAAGGCTAATTGTCTGGATGAACAAAACATCAAATCCTCCTCTATTTCTTTAGAGAATCGGCAAGAATTTTCATGTTCATTACTTCATTCATTCTTATTAAATTCTTATATTTGTTTATTTACACATTCTAATACCCAATAACGTTGTCAATGCCTCAATTAAACACTTCAATTTCAATAAACATAGTATGGTGGCTACTCACCCTTTGGTTTGGTCACAAATTTGTAAAAAAATTTTATGCATCCCTCGCAGTTTAACTGCACTTTCAAAACCGTAGTTGTCACAACTTGTTGTAAACAAATAATTCAATATTTATTACAAATTATAACTAAAATAAAATTAATTTAAAAGTGCAAGAGTTGTAATTGTCTCGTTCTCTTTTTTAAGGTAGTGTATGATTGATATGATATATTATATTATGATCCACAAAAACGATGACTCTACTTACAACATCAATTTTTCAATCTTGAAACTCTTGCTCTAGTCCCTCAAGTGACACATCATCACTAACAAAAAAAAGGCAACAAACGCACAAAATTTAAGAAATCATTCAAAATTAACATGATTACTGTTACAACAAAATCAAAAACAAGAAAAAAAAGGTTTTTACTTGGGAGTGTCATAGAGAAGAGAACAAAGATAAAAGAACCTATAAAAATAAGAACAGTCAAACAAACATATTTTATTGAAGAAAACATTGAAAAAATTAGAATTTCTATTTTGAAGAGAAATGTGTTATTCAATGTAGAATAACAATAACAAAGCAACAAATTCACAAAATTCAAGAAATCATTCAAAATTACCATGATTGCCATTACTACAAAACTAAAAATAGAAAATAAAAAAATATTTTCACCTGGGAGCACCGTAGAGAAGAAAACGAATATAAAAGAACCTACAAGAAGGAGAACCACAAAATTAACATTTTATCGAAGAAAATATTGAAAAAATTGGAAAATTGGAAAAATTGAAATTTCTATTTCGAAGGGAAATGCATTGCTCAACATAGAACACTACGCAAATGACAGTTATCAGATTAAATAGGTTCTGAAAATGGAATGAAAAGGAAGTTCAATATGAGGCAAGCGTGTGTGTTTTGGATTTTACCTTTTTTCTTCCTCAATTCGATTTGATTGTGGTGGGAAGAGTTAATTCAAAAGACGTGTGAAATGAGAGAGAGAGAGAGAGAGAGAGCAAAAAGTAACTTTAGAGGGAAGAAATTTGTGAACAGTTGCTAAAACCAAGTGGATGAAAGTGCGAGATAAAATGGTTGAATAGTAAGAAAACCAATTTTGGAACAGTACGTAAAATCGAGTGCTACAAGAATGAATAATAATGTAAGAATTGCCCCTTTTAGAAGAAAGAAAAGAAAAGAGAAAAGAATAGTGTAAGACAAATCATTTTGACCGAACCCATTTCAAACCAATTTAATGTGAAAATGTACGGGACAAAAATGAACGCTCTAATGTGGTGCAAGCAAAAGTAATAATTTCCACCAATCCACCAAAAAAAAAAGGGGGGAAATTGTATAATAAATAGAAAAAATTTAAATTGAAATAATTTTAATCTACCAATTCACAAATAAAAAAAGATGAAAAATTTTATAAATTGAAAATATTTTTTCAAAAAAATCTCTTTTCACGAAGAGAAAAGCAGTAATGGAAAGTATTAATTTCAATCATAAATAAAGGGAAAAGAATTTAAAAAATCAAAATTCTTTTATAAATAGAAAAAATGTAAGTTGAAAAAAATTTAAAATAAAGAAAATTCCTCTTTTCATGGATAGAAAAGCAGTATTTGAACAGATTTATTTAAAACATACATAAAGACAAAAGAAGTTAAAAAAATTATATATTTTAAAAAAAATTATGTTCCATGCATGGAGTGCGCGCATACACACACACACACACACTCTTTTTATTTTAGTAATTTTTTGTTATTAATATTTTAATTTAAAATATCTAATTTGCAATAATTAAATATATCTATACATTTACCCTAAAATGTTGAAGCTTTTTTTTTACATATAAGTAGCTTTTATTTTTAAATAGGTGGAAGTATTTTTTTTTTTCACTTATAAGACTTTTTACATTCTAGATAATGTAATATTTTTATTAATATTTCATTTCAAAAACTTTTTACATTTTAGAAATATTTTTTATCTTATTATTAATCGAAGTGATTTTTTTAGTTAGAAATAACTTTTTATATTTTAGATAGGAATAAAGAATCGTTTTGTGTAAAAAAAATTATCACTAATAAAATTATAGGATATAGTTGATATATAGTTTATAGCGTGAAAAAATAGAAAAAGATTATTGTATGTCGGATTCATATGACCAAACCAGTTCAATGTGAAAATCAGCGTGTCAAAAATATTTAGATATATTTATTTTTTAAATTAAATATTAATAAAAAGATTACACTATCTAAAATGTAAAAAATTACTTATAAGTAAAAAAATCATTTCAAGTTATTTAAAATAAAAAAACTTATAATTGTATAAGCTACTTATAGGTAAAAATATATATTTAAAACTCGAAGTTAATATTTTTCACTTATAAGTAGCTTTTACAATTATAAGTTGCTTTTACTTGTAAATAACTTTAAGAAATTATTTATACTTAAAAAATTTAAGTTAACATTTTTTTATTTATAAGTAGCTTTACAATTATAAGAGAATGAGGAATTTTTTTTTTTTTACCTATAAGTAGATTTTACTTACACTTATAAGTTTTTTATTATTTTAAACAATTTGAAGGGATTTTTTTTACTTATAAGTAATTTTTTATATTTTAGATAGCGTAATCTCTTTATTAATATAATATAATTTAAAAAACTAAATATATCTAAATTTTTTTGTCATGCTAAAGAGAAAATGGAAAAACAGTATTGTGTGTCAGATTCAACGGACCAAATCAGTTTGAAACCAGTTCAATGTGAAAATCAGCATGACAAAAATATTTAGATATATTTAGTTTTTCGAATTAAATATTAATAAAAAGATACACTATCTAAAATATAAAAAGTTACTTATAAGTAAAAAATCACTTTAAGTTATTTAAAATAAAAAAACTTATAATTGTAAAAGCTAATTATAGATAAAAAAAAAAAATATTAAGTCATCATTCTCTTATAATTACAAAAACTACTTATATAAAAAAATGTTAACTTAAAATTTTTTAACTATAAATATAAATATATTTAGTTTTTAAAATTAAATAATAATAAAAAGATTACACTATCTAGAATGTAAAAAGTTACTTATAAGGAAAAAAATCATCTAAAGTTATTTAAAAGTAATAAAAAATTGTAATTGTAAAAGTTACTTATAAGTAAAAAAATATTAACTTTAACATTTTTAAGTGAATATTTAGATGTATTTAATTTTTTTAAAATAAATATTAATAAAAAAAATTTAAAAAAATACGTGCATTACTTTGAATATTGCTCTATGCACGAAGGCAAAAAAGTTCTGTGCACGGAGCCTGTGCATGATTCGTGCACGGAGCTTCTAACATTAGTTTTTTTCTTGTTTTTTTTTTTTTGGTTTTTTTTTACTTATATTTTTGTATTCATTTTCAGGCTCATTATGAGGATATCAAACGAAGTCGAAATATTACATTCTTAATATCATTTTGGAGTAATCGCGGCATGGTAGTGCATGTCGTTAACGGTGCGTGAAACGGCTAATCGTAGCAAATGTTACGGGATGTCAAAATAAGCATTTTGAAACTATACTTCGAAATTTTCGATAACAAGCTAACTTTAAAAATTCATCGACGGTTGTACGATAGTCGAATCAATAAATGTTTTATATTCTCTCGAAACTCATTTTGAGAACTATATCATAAACACGTCAAATGATCTAAATGAATATCGAAAATAGTTAAACGGATATTAAACGTATGTGTTAAAAAATTGCGTATAAGTCGTTTTTCTTAAAAAAAATCAATTATTTTATTACTATTTATTATTTTTTTGCAACAATTTTCTCAATACATCATTTTGCTCAAGAAAAATTATGGGCAAGACGTAAAAAATTTTCTCCATACACGGAGTGAATATATATATTTTACATTTTATTTACAATAAGTTTTTTTATTAATATAATTTTAAAAATTTAAATATATAGGATATGGTTGATAATTAATAACGTGAGAATTAGGAGAAAGAGTATAGTGTGTCAAATTCAAAGTAAGGAATGAATATTGCAGTGGACGTGACATTGCACTCAAATGGCATGTGACAAAATTTCTACAATATTTTTGAATAGAATTTTTCCTGTGGCCAAACTAGTTCTCAAACCAATTTGTTTAAAAGTAAAAGAAGAGATTACACTATCTAAAAGATAAAAAATTACTTATAGATAAAAAAATCACTTTAAGTTATTTAAAATGAAAAAACTTATAATTGTAAAAACTACTTATAGGTAAAAAAAAAAATATTAATCCCTCATTCTCTTATAATTGCAAAAGCTACTTATATAAAAAAAAAAAAAAAAAGGTGAAAGTTACTATCTAGAATGTAAAATATTAATCCCTCATTCTCTTATAATTGCAAAAGTATAAATATTTAGATATATTTAGTTTTTTAAATTAAAGATTAATAAAAAGATTAAACTATCTAGAATGTAAAAAGTTACTTATAAGTAAAAAAATCACTTCAAGTTATTTAATAGTAATAAAAAAATTATAATTGTAAAAGTTACTTATAGGTAAAAAATATTAACTTCAACATTTTTAAATAAATATTTAGATATATTCAATTTTTTTAATTAAATATTAATAAAAAATGCATTACAAATAAAAGTAAAAAAAAAAATTTGCATATTGGTGCGAGGACTCCCCGAACGCATAAACCTCCATGCACGGAGGTTTGCTAAATGTTATTATTATTATATTTTTTAAATTTATGTTTTTGTATTCATTTTTAGGCTCATTACGGGATATCAAACGAAATCGAAATATTACATTTTTAATATCATTTTGAAATACTCGCGGCATAGTATTGCACGTCGTTAACGGTGTGTGAAACGGCTATCGTAGCAAATGTTACGGGACGTCAAAATAGGTATTTTCAAATTATATTTCGAAATTTTCGATAATAAGCTAATTTTAAAAATTCATTGACGATTGTACGATAGTCGAATTGATAAATGTTTTACACTCTCTTGAAACTCATTTCAAGAACTGTATCATAGACATATCGAATGATCTAAATGAATATCGAAAATAGTTAAACAGATATTAAACGTGTGTGTTAAAAAATGCGTATAAGTCATTTTTCTTAAAAAAATCAATTTTTTTATTACTATTTATTATTTTTTCTTAACAATTTTCTCAATACATCATTTTGTTCAAGAGAAATTATGTGGTATGACGTAAATTTTTTTCTACATGCGCGGAGTGAATATTTTTTTTTACGTTTTATTTACAATAATTTTGTTTATTAATATAATTTTAAAATTTTAAATATATAAGATATGGTTGATAGGTAATAGCGTGAGAATTTGGAGAAAGAGTATGATGTGTCAAATTTAAGGCAAGGGAGAAATATTGTAGCGGACAATGACGTGTGACAAAATTCCTATAGTATTTTTGAATAGAATTTTTCATGTTGCTAAACTAGTTCCCAAACCGGTTAAGTGTGAAAACGAGTGTGACCAAAATAAATAGTAAACCCTCATTCTCTCTTTTATGGTAGTGTATATATATATATATATATATATATATATATATATATATATATATATATATATCAAAATATATATANNNNTATATATATATATATATATATATATATATATATATCACACACACAACATAACCAAAACAAGATCCAGATCTAGAAATTGAAGAAAATTTAGAATTTTTAGATAATTTATCTTTACAAACTTTAAAAACAAATTTTATACCAAGAAATAAAGAATTAATAATTTTTAAAAAGACATCTTCTAAAATAGATAGTATAGACAAAATTTTAGAATTAATTAAAAAAATTCAAATAATAGGAGAAGACCATATAAAGCATTGGGATAAAAATAAAATAGAAGCTAAATTAGAACACAATAAATGAAAATATAAAAATTAGAACAGCAGAAATAAAACATACGAATCAAGATATAGAAGATTTTAACATACAGATTAAATAATTATTAGATTTAAAAGTAATAAGATCGTCTAATAATCAACACAGATCAACAGCCTTTATGATTAGAAATCATAGTGAAATAAAAAGAGGAAAAGCAAGAATGATTATAAATTATAAAAGATTAAATGATAACTAAGATATCAGATAAAGATATGCTAATAAATAAAATACAAAATAGCAAGATATTTTCTAAATTTGATTGTAAATTTGGATTTTGACAAATAAAAATGGTAAAAGATTAATTCCTTGGACAACTTTTACTACCCCATTAGGACACTTTAAATGGTTAGTCATGCATTTTGGATTAAAAAATGCACCGTCTATTTTTCAAAGAAAAATGGATAGTATACTTAATTCTCTTCCATTTGTTTGTGCATATATAGATGATATTCTAGTACATAGTAAAAACTACAAAGAACATATGAAATATTTAGAGATAGCCTTGAATAAATTTATAGAAAATGGTTTAATTATAAGTAAAAAGAAGATGGAAATAAATAGACCAAAAAAGTGAATTTTTAGGAATATTCAATTATGCTAGACATTTTATTAAAGATTTAGGAAGGAAAGTAGGATCACTATACAGTAAATTGTCCAGTAAATGACAAAAATATTTTAATCAATCAGATATAGAATTAGTTAAAAAGATAAAAACAGAAGTTAAAAATTTACCACCATTAGAATTACCATTAAATAGTGAATATAATAAAAATAGATGGATGTGAATTAAGATGTGGATAAATTTTATATTCCAAACTAAATAAGTATAGTGATAAAAAAGAAGAAAAAAATTTGTAGATATACTAGTGAAAAATACAAGATAAAAGGAAAATATCTAACTAGTTTAGATTATGAAATAATGACAATCATACATAGAATAGAAATGTTTAAATTATTTTTAAACACTAATTTACAATTAGGTCAGATCGTGAAGTTATAGTAAAATTTATTAAAAAGATAAATTTTGATAAGATAAGATATAAAAGATAGTTGAAATTATATGAGACATTAAGCAGCTATAAAATTAATATAGAACATATTGACGGAAAAAATAATATTTTAGCAGATAATTTTAGTATTCGGGTTATTAAATTTTTAACTCATTATCTTCATGATGCAAATGGATCAAAGGATGATGAACTTTGGAAATGTCACTTTGAGAGTGACTCCTCAAGGATCTAATTTTCGATTCAGAGGAAATAATTTAGAAAGACTACGAGAAAGAAAACATTGTCTATTGGATAATCTCTGGATGACACGTAACTCTAAACAAAAATTAGACAGCATTAATGCCCTAACTAACTATTTTAGACAGATTCATAATCAAGTAGAAATCAGAAATTTTAGTTTCTTTATAGTAATTAAAGATAGATAGCACGGTATATATAATTATTGGCCAGAAGTACAACAATAAGTAGAAAGATTTTCCAACCCTCTTTTCAAAAAATTTTATGCACTTGAAGAAGTTTTAAATTTTTGTAGAGAAATGATGGGATTTAATTTTCATATATCCGAAAGAGTTAGACAGACCATGCAAACCCCCTCTCAAACTTTATCATCATCTTTATCAATACAACTTTGTGATAGTTGTGAAATTATGACCAAAGTTGTTAGAAATTTAAATCTTAGAAATGATTCGTTAGAATAAAGACTACAACACTTGAAGATCAAATTTCATCCCAATAAACTATTAGTAAATATCAAAATGAGATTCTTTGATTGCATGATAGACTTAGTTCTAGAGATACACTTGAAAAACTCATTTCTAAAGACATCACCTCTATAAGTAGAAATTATTCTGATAAAATTGAAAGACTTATTGAACTAATTGATTCTACAGTTGCAGGACAAGAAAAGACTTTATACAAATTAGAACAGAAAATTGGTGATTGCGCAAGTATTGTTCGAAGTTCTATAAAAGAATTTCGCTGTTCAGGAAATTATAGATTTTGCTCAAATTTTAAGTTACTATCATAATGAAAACAGATACTTCCTTAGACATGGTCCCAAATACGATTCAGCCTAAAATTTAGCCTTTCTTAGACACAATTTCCAACAATATTCTTTGATTATACAATATTTGAAGAAGAAGAAGACCTTTTTTTACCAAACTTTATAGTTTGGTATGATAGATACTCTATACATATTAAACAGATCTTTTCGATTTTTCCACCAAAACTTAAACATATTCTTGATCAGTTAAAAGATCATCCCTTAATGATTCAATTCATTTCCATACCCCCTCGTGTAAATAATGGCATTGTAATTCCAGCTTATCTTCTAATTTTAATTTATGAAGGAGCCAAAAGATATAGACCCTCTTCGAGGACGAATATTAAAATAAAAATTAGACAAATTGATTATAAAAAAGAATATTAGAAACCGCAGCTATGATGGAAGTTCAAAATAATGATTTTAGATTAGTAGCACAATGGAACAACGTAGTTATTTTCTGCCAAGTGCACATTGCCATGAGAATTAAAGCAGAACAAATTCAAAAGGACGTGATAGAAAGCCATAGTAGAAATGATGGACATATAAGATTAATAATCGAAAAGGACGAGATAGAAAGACAGAATTATCAAGATCGAGAAGTCAGAAAGAAGAAGCGTAAAGATAAAGCCTTTTGAACAAATTTCAAACATCTGTAAAGTTGATTCTTAGATATCAAGCAAAGTCAAGCGTGAAGATAAAGTTGTCAGTAGCATATTTTTAAATAATTCATTCCTTAACTGCTCACATGGAGAATTGTACATTATTTATTTCTTTCTTTGATTTTAGATCGCACACCTGTAAAGTTTGTATAGTATTCTTCAATTATTTATAGCATACTTACAACACCAACAGAATATACGTGATGTACCAGGGTCTATAAATATCCACACCTCTCACAAAATAAAACACACCAAAAAAAAAAAAAAAAAAAACACAAAGCAAACTATCACACTTGTACTAAAAAATATCTCCACTATTTTTGTAAATTCAAAGACATCCTTGTAAATTCAAAGATTTCAGAATTGAAGTAAGTTCTTTTCATAACTTCTCTTGTTTATAATTTTTGTTTACTTTAGTTATTTTTTGGATAAGGCCTAAAAGGGAAAACACCAAGTAAGCAATTATTTTATTCACAAATAATATTTTATTTCTGTTTCAAAAATATAATTTTAACGCTCTTAACCTATTTATTTTGGATTTCATGGCCAAAAGATAAAGTAATTATCTGAGTTAAGTGGCTAATTTGTGTCCTAATAGTGGGAGTTTGTTAAAATCTTTTTATACACGATTAAATTTTTTTTGGCTACAGTCTTAAACCTTCTTTAAAAGGTCGAGAAAAAAGCTAAGAGAGAGTGTTAAAAAAATGAAAAAGAAAAAGAAAAAAAAAAGAGGTCTGAAGAAATTAATTTGCTGAACCGTAAAGTACTCAAAGGCCATTACAAACGTATCATTTTAAAGTTCTAATATTTTATACCTTTAGATACACTGCCACACTTACTTTTTCATTAGAAAGTTTTAACGGATATATTAATACTTGTTTAGAAAACAGATAAATAGGAAGATTAGTCGTTGTAGGAAGCCATATTTTATTCGCTTTAGACATAAATAGAGGTAACTCGTCTTTACAAATCAAGAAGCAATCACCGAGCTCTCTATCTCTCAGTGTCTAAATTTCTCGATAAAAGATCATAAATATTGTAAAGAAAGACAACAACGAGCAAAGATTAGAAGAAAAAATAATAAAAGAAATTTCAGTAGAACTAGTTAGACATATTTAGTAATTGAACTTTAGTAGCAAAAATAATATAAATTAGTGTAGAATTGTTTTTTCAAACTTTTCAAACGTATTAAAATTTTTGAAAGACTTTTTTACAAAGATTGCAAGGCTTTTTCTTTCAAAGAATTTGTTACAAAGATTTTCAAAACGTGTTTAAATTGGTAGTTTTTTTTAAAGATTTTTCTTTTCTTACTTGTCATTTTCTTACGAGACTTTCTTTTTCGTAGTTGTCATTTCACTACAAAGTCTTTTTCTTGTATAAAGAATTGGTATTAGAGTTTAGAATAGCCAGAAATTATATAGTTTATGAAAAAAAATGAGTATTTAAATTTAAAAATTTTAGGAAACTATAAAAAGAAAAGATAACTTAGAAGTAGCTTCTCTAATTTGTAATTTTGATAATAAGTTTAGACATACTTTACATAGTGAAGATAAACAGTTAAATAGTATTGTAAACTTATTTGTAAATTTAGGATAAAATTTAGAAAGGAACAATTCAAATAGAAGAGTAGAAACTTTATTAGAAAATATAAATAAAAATATAAAAATTTTAGAAACAAATCTAGAATATATTAAAAATCAAAATACCGAAATATTAAAAAAAAATCTAATAATATAGGAGAAACACAATCTAGTCCTAACTTAGAAAATTTGGAAAGCATAGTTAAAATATTAGAAAAAGAAAAGTCAACAGATAATAGACAAAATTTAGATAATATAATAAATAAACTAAAAATATTAGATTTAAGTAAAATTAAAGAACCTAGTAAATTTAAGAAAACTAAGTAAATCTATCCATAATGGATAAGGGAAAATAAATCGTAGCAAGTAGTAGTAAATTAATAGGTAAATCCTTTATTAAGAACGTTAAGTAGAAAAACGGAATCTGAAATAAGACTATAATTTCTAATAGATACAGAAAAACAAAAAAAAATGTTTAGATAGAATAAACTAAAATTAGTAAAAGTTTTAGACATATATAAAAAATGAAATATATTTAGCAAATCTTTAATATATCGGCATTATGGAGAAATTTTTATTTTCTCTACACATGAAGATCAATTTATATCTCTAGATTTAATAGAAAAAGAATCTTATAAAGAAATTGTTAATAAAAATTTTCAACAGACTCATCTAGGATTAATAATAATAGGAGTAAAAGGACTTCATAGAGAAAATTTAGGAACTAAAGTATTAGTATGTTTATATCATAAAAGATTCACAGATATAGAATTATATATGAATAATAAATGTGGAATAATATATTTTACACGAGACTATTTAGTTAGAACAAAGAATTTCTATAAATATATTAAAATATGAATAAAAAGTAAATGATATCAAATGAAAATATATGAGGATAATTTATTAATTTGCACATGATTCATAGGAAGACTAAGTGAAAATAGTATTACTCATTATAAATTAGAAAATAATCAAATAATTACATTATTAGGACAAAAAGGTATAAAGGCAATCCCAACAAAGAAATTCTCTTCAGAAGCATATGCACGATTAGATTGGAACTTAGGAAATTTTCTACAAAACCAATATTAGTACCAAAAAATAATATTATGCACAAAAATAGTAATGGAACTTTAAGTATTAGATTTGAAAATTATAATTATCAAGCAGAACAGACACAACATAATAAGGAAGAAAATGAAGAAGAATGTGGACATTTTGAAATGGAGGACTACTAAGGTGAAGACGAAATTCATGCTCTAGATGAAGATAGTGAAGAAGATGAAAGTGAGGATGATGAAAAAGAATTTAGATATATAGATATGGAATATTATAGAAATCTTAGAAAAGTTAGAGAGATAGAAACTAGAATGTTAATAAAAAAAAATCAAGAATACATAGAAATCAAGATGAAAGAAACTAGCAAGAGAGTTAAAATGGAAACAGATCAAGAATTTGGAAAAAGAAAAGAATCCATGAATACAGAATATAATATACGAGGTAAATATCCTTTTCCCCCTGCAAGAGACTTCGAATGGACTGATAAAAAAATATAAAAGCTTAGGAAAAAAACAAACGAAAGAATGATGTAGTTTACCATTAGCAATCGATAGAGGATTAATCTTAGAGTTAAATAATTGTAAACCACAAGACAGACCTAGTACTAGAACTAAATGGGAAAATTCTATAATTAGAGCATATAATAGTATACCTATACAAGTGAGTGTAGAAGAAATGTGGGCTTACTTAGAAAATTATTTAGGAAATACTGTTTTAGATGTATACGTTACAACAAAAAACTAAAATCAGATGAAATTAGATTACGAATGACTGGAAGAGATAATCCTAGAAATTTTACAAGCTTTATTAGAGAATTAATTATAGGTTTTGATCCCAATAGAGATAACACTTATGAACAAAATAAAGTTTTAGAAGATTTAGAAAAATTAAGTATTAGTTATATGAAATACATACAACCATTTTTGTTAGACTTTGAACAGTTAGCAAGCGCAATAGGATTAGCATTAGATTACCGTATATTTGAAAGATTATATAGAAAGACACCACCACCATGAAATGATAAAATTATAAAAGACGTAAAGTCAAACCCAATAAGGGAAATAACTATTAGTGCTACCATAAAATTTATAACTGATAAATTAAAAGAGTATTGTGTAGAAGAAGTAGCTAGCAAGCAAAAAAAAAAAAAAATTAAATTATTTTTTTTGCTTAGATTTATATACACCACATACATATAATTATAGCAGAAGAAAGAAAAATTGTATAAATAAAATAAAAATATAAAAATATAAAAGGCAATATCAAAATAAAAAGAAATATAATATTAGACCAAGTAGGACATGCTATAAAATAAAAAACCCAATTATAATAGATATGTTAGAAAATCAAAAACTAAAAAAGACTGTAAATGTTATATTTGTGCAGACCCTAGACATTTTGCTAACAAATGCCCAAATAAATATAAAAATAAAGAAAATACAGCTAAATCTATGATAATTAAAAAAATACAATGCAACATAATAGAATTATCTGATAACAAATCTTGTAACTCAGTATATAGTATTTACATAGATGAAGAGTTAGATAATTTAAAAATAATAAGTAATCCTGAAGACAATTATGATAGCTTAGAAGAATTAGATTTTTCAGTTTTAAATATAAAGATGATGAGTGTAGAACAAAAATGTATCCATGAATGGATTAGAGGACAAGGATCAATGATGGATAAATGTAAAATATGCAAAATATACCCAAGACATAAAAATAGAAATCAGTGTAAGAATTGTCTAGAAATTCAATACAATAATTGTTTAGAGATTAAAGAAGAAATAAATAATAATAAAAATAAAGACTGTAGTGAAAGTATAAAAATATTAGAAAATAAAATAATAGAAACAAATAATAAAATAGATAAAATACACGAAACATTATGAGAAATACAATACATGATCAGAAAACTAGAAATAAAAGGAAAACAATCTATAGATAATTACACAGAAATAATTATTTGGAAACAAAAAATCAAGAAATAATTTGTCAAATATCTAGAGTAAAGACGACAAAAAGATCAGAATACCCATAGAAGTACAGATAAACAAAATGATAAAATTAAATTTGATAGCATTAATAGATATATATTGTACATTTAATATAGTTAGAAAAGATTTAATGTCAGAAAACTGTAGATAGAAATTAGAAAATGAAATAAGAGGAAGTCAAATGGACGGTAGTAAAATGGAATTCGAAGAAAGATTTTTTGATGATTGTAAGATTACATTCCAAGAAAGATAGTAAAGTTTAACGACTACATTAGTAAGCGCATTGATAAAAGATGAATTTATTAAAGGTATAAAATTCTTGTAGAAGTGGAAATTGTGAGTAAGAACGCATAAAATTCATTGTTTCAAGAGTATCACATTTATAATTTTTGTTGAATTAATAGCATTTGAACGATCATTATTGTTGATGATTGATTGTGTAATTATAATGAAATATTGAGATTAACGCACACTTTTTCTAAAGATAGAAGACTGATTTGCTACTGTTGTGAGATCGATGACCAAAGATGCAATTATCACGATATATTTTCCTAAATGGTTTCATTTTTACTCAATTGAAATTTCTACACAAAAACAAGTAAGCAAAAAGGGATAATTCACAGCGTTCCCACGAGAAGTTGAGTCAATCTAATAAAATATATATCAAAATTTGATTCCAATACGAGCTACTCTAGAAATATGCTCCATAAAGGCCAATGGTGGAGGTGTCACGATTGGAATTGTCATTCATCAATGTGGCCTCAATGGAAGATTGAGTGATATTAGAGCATTTTCAATGCAAAAATGTTAATAATTTGTACATATGGCAGGCAAATTAGGGAATGGAGAAAATAGCATCTCCAATGGAGAATTGCACTAATTGTGAACATGTACCAGAGAGGATTAGAGAAAGAGTGATGATAAATTATGATAAATTAATCCTCCGATAAAAGATAAATTATAAATATTTAAGTGGACAATGTCTGCCAAAATTTTCCATAGGTGGCCAATATGTTACAATACGTGACAAAATGAATAAACGAGGGATAAATGTGCAATGTAAATATTAACTTTGTCCTCAATTTAAGATTTTGTATTCTATACTTTTAACGAACAATAATGTGTTGAAATATAATGTAGTTTTAGTGGAAACCAAATTTTGGTAACAAAGTGTATCCTAATATCCTAATTGTCTAAAATGTTCATCTTCGACCCAATTTGAAATTTTATTTTCGGTCCAAATATGATCCATTTTGCACGATTCTTGTTACTACGGACTCATCGGTTCAAGTACTATCAAATCCACTGTGGAAACCAGCTATTTGTTTCAAGCATTATCATAAAAGGCTCCAAAACCACAATATGCTCCATGAGTACCCTCGTCTCGACCACATTTGCTTCTGAATTAAATATCTCCCAAATGAAAAAACTCATGACTCCCACGAATACTCTTCAGAAAGCTTATGAAATTCCCTACAAAATAAAAAAAACCTCACCGTAGTCCATCCAATCTAGATCAATTTATTCCCAGTTAAATCAAGCACAAAAACACACCTCTAGGGCATCAAAACAGCTACTACTCTGCATCCCAATCCAAGTCTCAACATCTTAGATTATAGACCGTAGATTAAATCCAATCCGACGGCCTAAGTTTAAACTTTAGTCAAAGTTTCGATCCGTCTCAATGGCCTTCAGCCAATCAGCTTTCAGCAGCCCCCTAACGCTCGCTATTTAACCCTGCCCATTTCTTCCCATTGATCATCGCTCAACCCCTCCAAAATTCCAGTAGATTTGTATTGAGATTCTCAATTTCTTCAAATTACCACAACTAGTCCTCCCTAGTTTTTTGATTTCAAATTAGCATTATGACCACTGAAGAACCTGTTGTCCCTATTGAGGGTGTGGCCGAACGGGTCGGAGATGAACATGCTGTTGGAGAGAACCCTCCAGCGGAAACAGCCAAGTCTAAGAAAGCCACCACCAAAAAGGAATCCAAGCCTAAAAAAGCTATTGTTGTCCCGCGAAAGCGTAATCCTCCTTATCTCGAGGTATTTGGCTGTTTGTTTTTCATTTTTTTTACATTTTGTATTGGATTTTCGTTTTTATGAATTTTAGATCTGATTTTTCCCCTTTTTTGGCTGAAATTTGTATTTCAGATGATTGAGGATGCGATTGTGACGCTGAAGGAGAAAACTGGTTCTAGTCAGTACGCAATTACAAAGTTCATTGAGGAGAAGCAGAAGAATCTCCCACCGAATTTCAAGAGGCTTTTGCTGGTTCAATTGAAAAAGTTCGTGGCTTCTGGAAAGCTGGTCAAAGTGAAGGGTTCGTACAAGCTCCCGTCGGCTCCGAAGCCAGCTGCCTCTGCACCGGTTAAGAAGAAGCCCGTTCCAGTCGCCAAGCCGAAAGCTTCTTCTCTGAAAATCACTAAGGAGAAGAAGCCTGGCCCTTCAAAAGCCTACCCAAAGCCAGCTGCTAAGCCGAAGCCAAGTGCTAAGGCGAAGCCAGCTGCAAAACCTAAAGCTGTTGCAGCGGCTAAGCCAAAGGCGGCTGCCAAGACCAAGGCAGTAGCTAAGCCAAAAACGGAGAAGAAGCCACCGGCTAAGGTGGCAAGGACCTCGTCGAGAACTACTCCTGGGAAGAAGGTGGTGGCGGCTCCCAAGAAGGCTGCGCCAGCTGCTAAGAGGACCTCGGCTAGGAGCGTGAAGCCGAAGAGTGTCAAGTCTCCCGTAAAGAAAGTAGCTGTTAAGAAGGGAAAGAAGTGAGAGGGGCCTAGTATCGGAAATAGCTATCGTTTGTGGGGATAATTCTGTAAATTTGTCTTGATCCTTTTTAGTTGTGCGTAGCTGGTTTTTATGTTAACGAAGCCTTACATAATCTACCTTTTTCTTTTTTAAAATTTACTTGTTTCTCCGCTTCTATTATTCTTAGGGCTTTGAATTTTAGGGATGATTAAGCGTTCTTATAATCTTGTGTTCAGCAGAGATTTTTTTCAACTTCATTTGTGTTTTTATTACCTTATAGATTCCTGAACTGATTTGTGCGTCTGTATAGATAGTTTGCAGGGAGCCTGAGCCTGAGCAGATGCATGATATTTGGTAATACTATTATTTTCACCCTTTCTGTGAGATAGTGAGAGGATACTTAACAGTATGGCCATGGGGTTTATCTAAATGGGCAATTGATTACACTACTTAATCATAAATTGTTGCCTCTGAGAAATTTTAGATCGTTTGTCATTTGCAATTTTTTTGACAGCCGAATTTGGAAATGACCTAGGTAGCTATTGCAGCCAGCCTATTTCGAAAACACAAAACTCGAATTTTACCATTTGTACATTGATATGTTAATGTTGGTGTACATGTTCCTCATATAACAGCGGGATACATGCCCAATAAAAAATAGTGTTGGCTTTTTTTTTGTGAGGGGCGTGTACATTGGTGTGTCAACATCGACGTGGATATAGTACAATTGTAAATACTTTGATAGTCTATATACTCTCTCTTTCTGAAAAACATGAATTTTATTGATGTGTTAGAACGTACCAAGATAATTGGGAAATGTCGATTAGATTGGTTTATGGCATTATGGTACTCAAGAATTCAGAGAGTTTTCATCTGCCTATTCTAGTATCAAATGATTGTGTACAATGTACTTGAAAAGATTTCTTTGTGCGTTTCCTTCATTCCATGAGGGTGCTTCTTGAACAACCCCTTGAAAAACCAGTTGGAGGCGCACCCCTCCTCGCCCCAATAGGAGGGGTGCCACACAACCCCCAATTTTTGAAGGGTTGTTCAAGTGGGTTTCCCTGTCCTTCATAATTATGCATTCATTTCCTTGTGAGATGAGAAGATCATTTAATACCTATGCTTGATTCTTTCATTATCCACATTGTGATATTCTATGGTTGGTTAAATTTTTAGGGATTTTAAGCATTCCTAGGCCATTTTCAATGTATGATCCAAAACACAAAAATACACCATTTTATGGTGCAAAACAACTCTTTTGCAAAAGTATTATAGTTTGCACCATTTTGGTACAAGGTGTACACTCTTTTTTGACCTTTCTTTTCATTTTTCAAATACATTGACTAAGGGTATTTTTGTTATATATGTTTCAATACAATAAATTATTATTATTATTATTATTATTATTTGCATTTAAATTAAATTTTAAATGTAAAAAATAATAATTAATGAATTAATTAAAAGAAGAAAAATTTAAAATATAACAAATATGATTATTTCTTAAAGTTAATAGGAAATATATTAAATGACGACGTAGAATTCCTTACTCGTCATAGACAAATTAAGGATAAAGAGGCTCACATTGCACTTCGAAATGTATTAATCTATCATTTGTGGGAAGAACATATGAATTCCGAGAATTAAAAATTGCAATAATATTTCAACTTCATAGTATCATAATATCTTAATTCGAAATGCATTACACTATTTTTTAATATCATGATTTAATATTTTTATTGTTGTAGTGTTTTTATTAATTGTACTATTTTTTATATTATTAATGAATTTGAACTTTTCCGTAATTTAACGTAATTTTTTATTTAGTAATTTATGATAATCTTTTAAATAAAAAAATGGAAGAAAATGATTAAATACTGTTCATTTAGAATAAATTTTGGTGTAATTGTTGAAGATGAATTTCAATTTGATGCAAAAGGGTGCAAAATTTGGTACAATGCTGCAGATGGCCCTATAATCTTTTGTTTAGTGGAGATGTTCTTCAATTTGATTTGTGTTTCTTTGCATTCAGTTTATTTTAGGATTCTTACACTTTTACAAATGAACTCTGTACGTTAAAAGGATTGCGTACTTCATAATCCTGCTTTTTGGCAAATTAGGTACATAAATTTATGAATTGGCTGGCAATTGAACATTGGGTCGGTATTAAAGAATATAAGCCCCTGTTTGGTAACAATTTTTTCCCAAAAAAATTAATATTTTGATTGTTATTTAACTATTTCAACCATCATTTTTGACTTTTTCATTTACATGTGAGATTCACTTTTTTCTCTAACGATTAAAAAATCAATTCTCATAATCATTATCGAACAGATCCTAAATGAGTTAAAATATGGGTGTATTGTTCGTGTGAAACCCGTAAGTGTATGAGATCGTTGACAATTAATAGAAATTAGCGAATTTTCACTTTTCGTAAGCGAGCTAGGGCTTTTTCCAACTGTTTAATGCCCCCCCCCACCATCATTTTTGACTTTTTCATTTACATGTGAGATTCACTTTTTTCTCTAACGATTAAAAAATCAATTCTCATAATCATTATCGAACAGATCCTAAATGAGTTAAAATATGGGTGTATTGTTCGTGTGAAACCCGTAAGTGTATGAGATCGTTGACAATTAATAGAAATTAGCGAATTTTCACTTTTCGTAAGCGAGCTAGGGCTTTTTCCAACTGTTTAATGCCCCCCCCCAACGCAGTTCTTCTAAATTTCGAATAGTATTCAAGATCCTCTGTTTTCGATTATCTAATAAATCATTTAATGAAAGTAGATTATCTTTCCATTAATTTCAAAACTTCCATAATCCCGAAAGCTTGAAAGAAGGAGCGCTTCCGGTTCTATCCGTGCTTGAAACAATTTTGCCTTAGGCATGATCTTCCTTTGCCTTAGATCTTCAAAGCCTATCGATCATTGAACTATAGATTGGAGTAAGGAGTAAGAAAGCGATGTCTTGTTTATCGTTCTCACAAGGAATAAGGTTTAATATCTAGTTCAATAACTTTTAAGAGAGTCGAAGTCTTACAATATCAAAATAGATGGTTTTTATATTTTCTATAATAATCCTAAACTAAGAAAAAGCGGCTAAAGTATTTGTAATATGTGAATGTTAGGCAAGCGCTGCTGTTTATATTTTGCTTTAATAATTTGGGATTGCATTGACATTGTTTTCACATAAAATGCTGAAGCATACTTCCTTGCAGAGCTTATGCTGGTTGGTCTGACAAATTTGTAGATTATCTTCTAGTTTGCCATTTGGTGTCTGCTGAGATAGGCGTCAGAAAGGACTTTGCGAAGAAGTAATTGTTGCATTAACATTTTGGCTTTGTTGTGCACTAATCATCATCGAAGAATATATGTTCTAAAATCAACCATTTTTTATTCGTGGAGGTGAGCTTCTTGATGAATTACTTTCTACTGAAGTTGGTGTAGCACCGTTTGTTGTTTCTTTTAACCCAGTTACATTTCTCTCTCTATCTTTTCGAAGGTTGTAGTATCATATCGTGTCGGACACAGGCATAACATAGTAACTAAAGAGTTCGAAGTTTTAGTTTTTTATCAAATTCCCCCGTTTTTTTCATTCGAAAACCTTTAAACTTAACAATCTTTTGTCAACGTAACTCTTTGTCGACATGAAAGATGGATAGCGAGGAAGCAAAAATTGTATCCAAACCTCTCTCCAAAGAATCTTATCTCTTGCTACATTAGAAAGGTAGCTCCTTGTGTGTTTATGGGGATATAGCCGGCGGTAAGTTGAAATTGGCTTCACCTCGCCCGTGTGGGTTCTGTTTTCTACACTTATGGTAGGTATATGCAAAGTTGATGTGAATTTGAGTTAAGGTCGTATTTAGTTGAGAATATGATAATTGTTTAGATGGAGTTTGTCGTACCTTACCTTACGATTGATATTCAAGTTGCTTTCTTAAGGTTCCACACCAAAATTCATAAGCTTATCTAATAAGCCCGATTAGCTAGAAATTCTCAACTTATCTAATTTATAAGCTGGACTTAAGAATTTCATACTAATATATAAGAAATCAAATATTTTTGCCAAACACGTTCTAGATCATGTGGTTGACCAATGTTCGACTTTCAAGTGCACACATTACTATTTTAGTGTACTCCGAAGATAGAAAATCTAGAGAAATTTTGACATATACCATCGCCCATAGAACACATAGCTTAATTACGCTATTGTTCCAACATTACAAATTGATACGGTGAATCAAAGATTTGAAGTAACACATGTTGTATTCTCACAAAAAACTCTGCCACCATAAATACTGACTCTTGCTAGTGTCAAAAATTAATTGAATAGGATACCTATATACATGTCCTACTTGCATTTGTAGTAACTTGATTCAATGAGTTGTAACCCCTAATTAATTTTTAGGTGGAGACAGTTGGATTGATCAAGGAAGGGAGTTGGCGGCCTTAACTTTGAAATTCAGAATTAGCTCCAACTCTAGAAGTGGCTTAACACTTATGCTTTTAATATTTTCTTTATGTACCTCATATTGATGATGAATCTTTAAATAAGTTAGTTCCACTATTACTTATATCCACCAATCCATAAACTAAATGATATCCATCAATTCATAAATATTCATACCTAACATAAAAAGAAATTCAATCATCGATTATTGTAGAGTTAAAAATTTAACGTTTCAAATGCAAATTTGGAAATTCATCACCAGTATCTACGGTATATTAAAATGTAAGTAGATAAATTGATCATGTTCACTATTTTTGAACAAGGCCGATGGACGACAAAATTTGATTTTGATATTTATTTGTCCTTGTAAGGCTATCAACCCCCTAAAATGTCGAAACTTCTCTACAAACAAACAAAGAGTCTAAATGCTAAATAATTGAGGATACCTTTGAACAAATTTAATAAGTTAAGGACTTTGCCAGATATTTTCCTTATTTGAATGAAAGACATGGTGGTTTTGGAGGCAGAGCATTGATGTTGTTTGGTTTCTAAGTTGTCGTATACAACACCATTTCATTTGCATAAAACTTTGCACCGTTCAATATAAAATTCACTTGTTGATTCTTTTTCTTTGCTTTTTTTAGAGTTGGAATGTGTCAGCTTATAGATTGTCACTTATTTTTGAATAAGTATTATAAATACAAGTGCTCCCTGTCCATAGTGTTCTCTTGTATATCATTAATTCCCTGTGGATAGAAAAAACTTTCACAAAAACTTACAAAACACCATGTGAATATTTTATTATATAAAAAAAAAAAATCGCCCCGCCCCGTGCTGTGTCTTATTTATAGAACCCCTCATTCTGTACATATAATCTGCTTTCTTGTATATTGTACAAAAAGGAGTGCAATTGACTTAACATTTTAGTAGAAATTCAAATATTTCTTCGATCGGTACACATGAAAGAGTCGTTAGACTTAGATGAGTTATTTTTTGTACAATATTCACGAGATATTGTTTATGTAGTCGGTGTACTAGATATTAATGATATCCTTGTTTAGAAGGTATAAAATAAGAAAAATATAGAAATGGCCCATCTTGAGTCGTGTTGCGCCCAATGTTCTAAGAGGTTTGTTTAAAAAAAATAAATTTATCTAAACTCGAAGTTTGCTCTTTTTGCTTAACTATGCTTTAGGCTTTTTTAAAATATTGATTGTGCCATGGCATTTCAAGACTAGATTGCCTGACTCTAATTTTTATATGTAAGTATACTCTCGAGTAAGTATTATAGGTTATGTTAATTGCACATATACCCTTGTTTGGTTTAGTTAAAAAAAAAAAAAAACAGATTTTGATAGAGAAAAATGATAAAATATGTGATTGAATAGAATTATGAAATTTTATAAAGTGTGTGGTTAAAATTTAAAAATGAATTTTAAAAAAATAAATTATTGAAAATGGAACCAAACATGGGCGTAATGTATGGGAATATCGACTTTTGTTATGATAGACAGCTGGGAAAATTTTAAAATATTCAGTTGGTTTCAACGGTCAATCATTACCACGACAAGGATCTCTTTTGTAATTTTATGCCATTTCCATTTTCACCCTTTTCTGATGATTTTCCCATATCATGGCTGATCAATATCGTTTGATCCCCATTTCATGTCCTTGCATTATAAATCCAGGTACCACATTTCAATAATTCTCTTATTATATGTGCATAACACTGCGTGAATACATATTACATCCTTTTAATTTCATGTTTTTGTTTTGCCATGTCGTTTTAATTCATATTTGGAATATCGATCCTATCCTGTTTCAATCAATTTCCTCTATCTTTATCTATAATGGATTAAATAAAATTTAGGGTTTGGCTTTTGAAATTCTTTATCATCTAATGGGCTTGTCTTTAAATGGTGAAATGTAGATTGCTTCTATTCTTGTAGAGACAGATAGGTTGTGTTTTATTCTTGAATTATGAATACAAATTGCTTCCCGGTTGGGTTTGGCCTGAACTGATCTTGGCTTGATGCATTTCGACCATTTTTTTTTTTAATTTTTGCTTTAATAGTTTTTATTGTTTCTTAATTTTCACAGGGTTTGCAAAGATACGAGAATACTGATTTCACAGAGAAAGGTATTTGGACATTTATGTTATGGATCGATCGAAAAGTATTCCATGGTTTGTTTAACTGAAGACCTCATGTAATTTCTGAAGTTATTGTTTTGAATTGCAATGGCTGCTGAGATTACATCTGATAAAAAGAGGAAACCTCGGGATTCTATGACTCTATTGTCATCTGCAGCTTGTGAATGGTTCTTGATATTTCTGCTGTTTGTGGATGCAGCATTTTCGTATTTGCTTACAAAATTTGCTAATTATTGTGAACTGAAAACACCTTGTTTGTTTTGCTCAAGGCTTGATCTTGTTATCCGGGATAAGAAACCTAGATGTTACTGGAGTGTATTATGCAGTGACCACATAGGAGAGATTTCATCTTTAGTATCTTGTTCTGTTCACAATAAACTTGCTGATATTAATGGGATGTGTGAAGAATGTCTAATGCCAATTGCCATGAAGAATAAATCTAATTCCGAATCATATAGGTTGTTGGTGGGTAAATTATTGGTGGATGTTGAGAGATCTGTTCTACAGAATTTAATGTTGAATAAGAATATACGGCTTGTTTCTTCTGGTCGAAGGGCTTGTTCGTGTTGTAACAAGACATGGAAAGCAAAATTGAATGCTGAAAGATTACACGAACTAACCTTAGTAGGTTTTGGGGCGTCTAAAGCCAATGTCAAGCCCCCTCTGCCTCGTGTACCTGGTCGTAGTCGATTCAGCCGTCGGGATAGCTTCAAGAGGTTAAGAGATAAATTCACGGGACAGTTAAAAAATCAGCTTGCGGGGAACAAGAGTGTTGACTCGATATCTCATGTAGGGTATACAAAGTTGAATATCACTTCCGACTCTGATTCGGAGGTCCCTCTCTCTGATGATGACGATGAAGGAAAATCTGGCTTTCATGGAATAAATGTGTTATCAGAAAAGCAGGCGCATCAAGCTTCTGAAGCGATAACTTCACTATTTGATCAATCAGTTCTGCCTGATGTAAGCGAGCTCAAGAATAAGATATCTGTGACATCAGACGAGCTTAAGGGGGACCAATCTCATTTAAAGCCTAATTTATCTCAAATGGCAGAACTGATATCATTGGGTGATGGATTCCAACCACCAGATGTTGAAGGAGTTCCTTTTGATGCATCAGTAGAGACACATAAATGCAATCCTTCTCTCTCTCATATACCTTCCCTCTCTGTATTATCTGAGCTTCTTTCACTGAACAGTGTTCCTTCCTCAGCCGATATTGGAACAAAACAATTGAACTGTAAGCTTCAGTCCCTCCCCTGATCATCCTCCCCGATGTGCTTATATATATTGCCTGTATGCGTCCACAGAGGGCTAAATATAGTGGTCTTCGCTAAACTTCCAATGAAATTTTACATTGGTCACTCAACATAAACTTTGTTTGAAGTTGGTCACTCTGTCCATGTCCATTAGTTTTACTAATGGAAAATGTACATCAAAGTCTAGCTATTTGCCAATTAGACTGCTAATCAGCTTTTCTGCCAGTCTAATTAATGGACATGGATGGAATGAAACAATTGTAACAGATATTAAAGTTCATGGCCAACTTCAACAAAATTAAATCCAGAGATCAACTTTTAAAAAAATAAGGTTTAGTGATCAATTTAAAATTTCGCTCAATGTTCAGTAATCACCAGTGTTTTTAACTTAAACAGAGGTTCAAGTTCATGAGTTCGCAATCATAAAATCCACGCAATCTTTATTATTGTTCATGCAATTTATTTCTTACTCATGAACTGGGTTTACAGTGGCAGATGTTGCAGGAACCAGTTACGAAGAAAATGCATCTGTGGCCAGATATTTGGCAGCTGAAACAGAAAGCTCTTCAGAGCATGTTTTTGCTATGAATCTTACTGATGCATCATCTCCAAATAATGAAGGTATGGAGCCAATTGTTGTCACCGATTCCACTAAAATTGAAGAGGATACAAAGTCCCCAAAACAGGTATCTAGATCTGACATGGGTCTAACATCAAAAACTATGAGTCTGAAAGCTCATAGTCAACTCTCTGCACTTCCAAAATGTGAAGATTCTAGTCCATGTGCTCTTCCTGTTTCATCCTCACTGGAGAGACATGATTCTGGCTGCGAATCTTTGGATGGAATCAGTGTAAGTGAAATCGAAGGTGAAAGTTCTGTTGATCACCTAAAACGACAGGTTGAGTATGACAAGAGTTGCATGAATGCTTTATACAAGGAGTTGGAGGAAGAAAGAAATGCGGCTGCCATTGCTGCAAATGAGGCAATGGCCATGATTACAAGATTGCAAGAGGAGAAGGCAGCACTTCATATGGAAGCCTTGCAATACTTAAGAATGATGGAGGAACAAGCAGAGCATGATATGGAAGCACTGGAAAAGGCTAATGAACTCCTATCTGAAAAGGAGAAGGAAGTGCAAGATTTGGAAGCGGAGTTCGAGTTTTACACAAGTAATTTCCTAAATGAGTCAGCGGCCAAGGATCTGCTTAAATTGGAGAGAAAAAACTTAATTGTTGAGAATCATGCTGAGAATAGTCCTACGGTTCCTAGTGATTCAAAGTCTACAGAACTTTTAAAAGGTAGCGGAAAATCTAAACTTGTAAATATTTCAATATTAAACTTCGAGGATGAAACACACTACATTTCAAAATGTTTGAAGAAGTTGGAGGAAAAGCTTCATCAAGCTGCCTTTAATGGGATACCAAATGGCATGCCAAATGGTGTAAACTCCAAAAATTTTACAAGTGAAATTGATAATCTGGAAAACTTATCTGTCGATGGGGAGACTCGGTTAGATGAACATAATGAGAACAACAGTTTGCCATTGCAGAAAGATGTATCAGGATCAAATAGAAGTCTTTCACAGGACATGCCTAGTGATTTAGTTGAGGACAATCATTTTGTTAATGAAATGAATGTTACTATGGATAGTGATAGGTGTAAATTGTCCATGAATAGAGTTCAAATAAACTCGGGTACACTTGAGAAAGGAATAGCAGACCTTCGTGATCGGTTGGAAGCAGTTGAGACTGACTGTGATTTCCTCAAGCATGCTTTTAATGCACTCCAAAATGGAAATGATGGATTAGAGTTTATTCATGAAATAGCTCATCAGCTACAAGAATTACGAAAAATTGAAATAAAAAAGAGATGCATATCAATCCCTTGATATCACGTGCTTCCCAATGGGTAAGCAAGCATTTACTGAACGTTATTGTAGTGCTTAATTGCATGTGTAATTATGCTATATGCTATTTAGACGTTAAGAAACTGAATTTATGTGCTTCCATGCTGGATCTATGTTTATCTTATTCCCTTCAATACATATCTATATATTTATTAACTTAGTGCATGTTTGTCAAAGTTTATAATTGCTCATAACTTGGTCAAACTCAATTTTTATTAACAAATTCCATGGGATCCACAACCGTTACCTACTTTTTAGACACTCATTTATTTGGGACCCACTACTTATAAGCAATTTTAAGCTTTGACAAACATGCACTTAGTGTGCGGATTCTGCTGACCCAATAAAATGCCCTCGACTAACATACTTCAAATGTTAAAGCATTCATTTAAAAGGACTTTAGCAGAAGCAATTCAGTTGTTAATCGCAATCTTTTGACAGCAAATATATTGTTGATCCTGTCTTCTTCCTTCTGACGTAGATAATCATCAACTTGATGAATATTGTCAGGATTTCTTGGGTCTAAAGCGGCTTTAACAAAATTGATGTCCCAAATTATTAGTGATGCATAAAAAGCAGGTCCAATTATGCCTATTTCTAATCCTGAAAACAAATCTATGTTTAAGGAATTTATTTGATAAATCATGATACTGTCTAAGGTTAAAGTTAAGCCAATAACAATATTTTCTTTTTCTCCGTTACCTATTTTATTATATGGATTACTATTTCAAAAGTTTATCATTGTGCAATGATGAATATGTTGGAATGTACGATGCCTGATCATGCTATACACCGTGTACACTTATAAAGGATTTTTGAGGGCGTTTGAATTTGGTCGCCCTAATATTTCTACAATCTACAAAGGATTTTTAGGGGGCTGTTTAGTATAAGATACAAACTGAGGTGCATGAGATCACCATTGGTATTTTCATTTTCATAATGAAAACCTGTAACCTGTAACAGTGAGCGGACGTGTACAATTAAAAATCCATGTATTTTATTTATTTATTTATTTATTTATTTTTCTATCCTAAATTAGGGTCAGCACTTAATCCATATCAGATTAATCATCTATAAAATTCCATTATGGACTTCTTATCAACTTTACTTGACATTGAAAATCTCTCTTTTTTCTTCTGTGGTCACATAATTTTTCAATGATAACTTCTCCAGATGCATGACCAGAAGAAAAGCTGAACCATGAGCAAGCATCATCATTTGATATTTACAGTGTCTAAAGACAGAAAATGTGAAGATGTATCTTATAAGTCTCCCTGAAGTTCTCATAATCAAGATAAGATTTGCAGAAAAGTACCTGTTCAGTTTCTCAGATGAGGAAAGTATGCCAGAGAACGGGTTACATCAATAGTCTGCTGAAATTGTTGAGCTCTTATCCTTCATTTTCGTGTAGATTGGGTTTTGTTCTCTAGTTGTTTTTCAGCAATAACTTTGCAGAATTATTCTTGTATTTTCATTTCGTTACAGTCCCTATTCTGAGCTTATAATTTAGATTTTATTCAATTCTTGTATGTAGCTCTTAAGGTTGGGCATAGTAAGCCAGTCCCCCTTCCCTTTGTAAATGCAGTAGTTCTTGTGCTAGTGGTTTTATGTTATTTTGATTCTTTCTTTTGGCCCTCTTTAATATTAACAAAAATCCGCGTGATTGGTGCAATCTCTGTTAGGGATCCATCTGGTTGTGGTGTTGAGCTAGCTGTATATCTGCTATGCTTCTATGGTTTGTTGGCACATAAGCTTCACCAGTGAGCCTTTTCCTTTCTTGGACTTGCTTGGTGTTGCTAAGCTTTTGGTTCGTGTATGTGTATATAAAGGATAACTTGGAGTTGTGTGCAGTGGATAGAGTCTTAACTGATAAGAGGGTGGAGCAATTTTTATCATCCACACCACGTTTTAGTTCCAATAAAGGTCTCCAACCTCTCTTATGTGCTTATGTTCTCAACTTTTTTCCTTACATTTTTATCATAAACTCCTTATATTTTCACATCTTGTCCATGTGCTAAAGTGCATTGAAATGAGGAGCAAATATTTTGTCAAATTTTTATTTATATTTGTTGTTTATTTTGTTTAAATAAAAACATGAGAGGCAAAGATTTTATTTTTTATTTGTGACATCCTAACGAAATTTTTTGGCAGAAATAATCATTAAAACAAGATGTTCACATTAATATAAAGTTGTGAATAAAAATGTTGTAAAAACGGTTACGATATAAGTGTGAAAATGAGTAATAGTTGGAGACTTTTATTGTAATAAAAATATGGCGTAGTTAACAAAAAAAAAAAATAATAAATAAATAAAATAAATTAAAAAAAATGGTATTGCAGATGTAATTTTCTTCTTTTCAAAACACGTGGGCTGACATAGGGAGGCCCGAATCGCTCATCAGGCCTAGACCGTGCCAACCCATCTAATAATTAACAAGATAATAAAAAAGGTTGAACCCCAATTTTAAGGGTCCCCCACCGCTCTTGCCCTAAAGTATCGTGAGGGAGGTAAATCGCAGATTATGTCTCTAAGGGTATAGGGTGGAAGGCTGCTTGTACACTTGCACTTACCCAAGAGCCAAATTCATATTTCAGGATTCGAACCCTTGACGCGACAGCCTCAAGCAAAGTTGGATTTCTCCACCCCCCCTTTTTACCACTTGGAGATGTGCCCTGGGGGCAATTAACAAGATAACAGCAACTGCGATAACTAGTGCAGGGGACATCTTATGGAATTTAGATCCACTATGGAGGACAATTTAAAAAAAAAAAAATGAAGAAAAAGAAAAATTATTTTGATGAGTTTCCTTGTCAATTGATTTCAATATCTCAACATATTCCTATTTTCTGTGTTGTTTGGTATTGATGTCGTTATCGTTTTTGCTATGTTGAAAGAAAAAAAATAAAAAAAATTAGTTCAATGTTTTGTAAACTTTTGTTCGAAATTGCTAGTCACGTAATCAACATTTTATTAAAAGTAATTTATTATTGTGCCGGTACACAATTACTAACCTTTTTTATTGTTTTTTTCATTAGCAATATTGTAAAATTTGTTTTAACTTTCATAAGAATATGAAATAATATCATGTGTTTTTTTTAAGACAATGCATTCATGGTAGTTATTTTAAAATGAAAAATAGAATATCTACTAAACTTAAAAACTATAAATTAGAAAATAAAAGTATAGTCCATATAACAAATATATAACTAAATTGCTTTTAATGCATCAGACTTGTTGCAATTTGGTTACTTAGTATATTTTTAGAATATTAATAAACCTAGGATAAAAAACAAATTAATTAAATTAATTAAATTGATAAAATACATAAATACAATGTTTTAAATATACAATTTCACTTCTAACAAACTTATAAAAATATTTAAAAATCAGGTTATAGTTATTATTTTTGAAAATATATAAATACCACTCCTTTCTTTTCCAGCAGAATACCACTTCTCTCTCTAATTTCTCTCTCTAAAGTTCTTCCATTTTTCCAGTCAAATTGATCTATAGGTGGTGGAAAATTCGACGACGTCCTTCATGACTGGCATTTCATCCATCATTTATCTCTCTAAACGCACTTTATTGAACACACGGTTGCAATTACAAAGCTCTAATTGTCCCACCTACATCTTGATCGACTCCTAGCAGAAAAAATGCAGTAACTCACAACTAATACTCTTTTCTTAATGGCTACTGTGACAACATGAACAAGGATTGGGACTAGAGATGGGGATAATCCTTCTAGAATATTTGTATATAGACCTTCTAGAGACTTTATAGAATATGCTGCTATGACAACATGAACAAGGATTGGGACTAGAGATGGGGATAATCCTTCTAGAATATGTCGGTGATAGCAATCTCTTCCTCCGACGGCCTATTTGTATATAGACCAAAACGAGGGAGTGTCCCAATTATTAAGAATCTCAATTGGCTTAATATGTTGAACAAGTATGGTTAAAGCTTTCAATAGTCTTATGGTATTATACAGTAGCCCGTTGCTCAATTTTTGGATGGCGATGTAAAGAGGATAAGTACTGTAATGGTGGAGGAGAGAGGAGGAATAATTGTTTTGATTTGTCTTTAATTTCTTTTCTTTTCATGGAGGAATCATTAAAGTAAATAGACAAGCAGCCTGCACAATTGGGTTGATAAAATGAATAATTCAAAGTACTAATATTTATAGATAGGGAATGGGCTAATACCTATTGAAGATGGATCCTTCAGCACACTCGATTATTATTTGTGACTTGAAAATTGTGTAATTTGTGATTTATTATGTGACTGTGATCATTCAAATAATTAAAATAGTGATTGTGACAAGTGAATTGCATGATTTGTGACTAATAAACAATTAGTGACTCATTCATCGTGATTTATGATTAATATATGTAATCGTGATTCATAAATTGGATGGTATATGATTGCAAGTTTGTGTGATTTAGTGTATGACCGTGGCCAATAAAGTGTATAGTATGTGATTATTTAATGTCAATTATAGGTCACGATATTTATTAGATGTAACATATGACTTAATATATAATTGTGACTCATAAATTATGTGATATGTGATTGCGATCTTGTGTGATTTGTAACTTAGTGTGTGACTGTTACTTGCAAATTTTATGGTATATGGTTGTTACATGGTTAATTTCAATGATAGGTCACAACATTTATTAAAGGTCACATGTGACTTTATATGTAACTATGTGGCATGTGCTGTGATTTTGTGTGATTTGTGACTTAATGTGTAACTGTGATCAATGAATTGTATGCTATGTGACCGTGGCCTATTTAATTTCACTTATAGGTCACAACATTTTAGATGTGACATATGACATATGTAATTTTGTGGTATGTGAATGCAACCTTGTGTTGTTTGTGACCATGACCAATAAATTGTATAATATGTGATAAGTGTGACCACTTATGATTTAATCAAACATGTTATGATTACAATAAGACATAATTTGTGGTCATGTTCACATGTCAGCCACAATAACAAGTAATTTATGGTTACAACTACTTATGAACCACAAGTCATAGAATGTCACGGTCAAGAATAAAATGTGGATCACAATTGTAAATTTAGTCACAAAACCTATATTTTTATTGGTCACAAATAATTAATCGATTACAAAATTTTAAATTAATTGGTTACAATTTATATATAGACGGTCACAATTACTCAATAATTGTTCATAGTCAACTTTCATCCCGCCACACTCTACCCCCACCATCATTGCCATTGCCAAGTTATTCCCTTGTTACAAACCACAACATTTCTATTAGTCACAAACCATGAGAACATACTTACAAATTCACCTCTTAAGAGAATTCCCAATCTAAATTCTAAGGCAGAATCATTTCTGCCTTACCATATCCTATTTACATTTCATATGAACAAATAGGACTTTTCACGTTGAACTGGTTGCCCAGTATGTGACAATGAATTGTCTTAAAGAAATTCCAACCTTTTTGAGACCTTGTCTTGCTGCCACCCACATCACCAACTATACTGCCCATAACCGTCTTCGTGTTCAAACCAACTCTGCCCATCCTAGTATCTTAAAGTTGCGAATTGCTCCATGATAAGAAGATTGCCATTTTTGAGGTTAAAAAATTATTAAAACTCAACCTCCAATTTTAATTTTTGGCCATCATTCACCGCACGGTTAAAATAAATCAAAAAAGGCACCACCACATTGTCACTTGTAAGGCAATTGATTCAATGAACAAAATCAAACAAGAAAATAATTATAATTAATATTAAAATAAACAATTAAAAGGATTAAGTAAATTACTAAGAATAAGATCTCTGTTACGTTGCCTTTTAATTGCAGAAATTGTTTTAGAGAAAAAATCTACGTGAATTTCGAAAAAATAAGACTCTAATGACTTCGCCGAAGGTGATGGCATCAATATCGACACCTAATGCAGATCTGCTACTGTTGAAATGTGGGTCACAAATAACGTACAGTCAGCAGCAACGAGTTGATGATCAACAAGAAAATAGCCATTAGATGAAGCATGATGATGCAGGGTAGAAATGTCATTGAAGACCATTCTGTTACATAACATTTTTTTTTGTTAAATTCTGTTGTATAGCATTTTTCTTTTCAGTCAATTAATTCAATTTGTGTAAATATTCTAGATCCTTCACACTCCCTGTATATATACGTGTGTTGTTGAGCAATTGAATATACAAGAGAGCATTTTCAGTAAAATTATTCTTCCAGCATATATCTGGTTTTTGTTATTCTCCCTTTTGCAAAGGGAGCAATTCATTCCTTTATTTTCTTATATGGTATCAGAGCCAAGATATGGCTGAAAGTCTGAGCACCATGGAAGCAACAAATCCAAATACAAGCACTGGGCAGAACGGCAACACCAACCCAATGTTAAACATTCATCACAATCCAAATCCAAATGATCATACCCATTCTTGCAGTCCCTACTATATTGGGGGAAACGACAATTCAGGGGCAATATTAGTCACTCATGTGCTTGACAACACCAACTATTATGCTTGGGCAAGGTCTATCAAAAGGGTGCTTCGAATTAAAAACAAACTCGGCTTCATCGATGGAAGCCTTCGTGAGCCAGCATATTCCAATAATTCTTTGATGGAACATTGGCTACGTTGCAACGATATAGTAATTGCTTGGCTACAAAACACTATGTCCATTGATATTAAATCTCGTACACTTTATGCTAACACGGCTCGCCAACTCTGGCTGGACCTGGAGCATCAGTTAGGACAACAAAATGCCCTAAGAATTTATGAAGTAAAACAGTCCATTGCTACCGTAATGCAAAACGAAGACATTGTAAGTGTGTATTTCTCAAAATATAAGACACTCCTTGATGAATTGATGAATTATGAGTCCATTCCCAATTGCACTTGTGGAGGTTTTAAATCTGCCGTTGAGAACCAACAAAGAGATTGGGTAATGAAGTTTTTGATGGGGTTGAATGATTCATATAAGGAAATCAAGGCCCAATCCTGCTGATCAAGCATTTTCCCACTTTGAATGAGGCAAGAGGAGAAAAGAAGACAAATCTCAACTGATGCTTCTGTACCTGATTCTATGGTTTTTGCAACCAAAGGAAACTTCCCTAATGTCACAAGGCTGAATGGGATGGGACAGAGAAAGTACTACTGCACCATTTGCAAGGTGCCTGGACATTCACTAGAGAGACGCACCAAGGCCATTCCCAACAAATCCACTTGTAGCCACTGCCACATGACACGACACTTTGTGGACAAATACTATAAGATTCATGGATACCCCCATGGACACAGGTTATATGGAGGAGCCAAGGTCTGTTCTAATCTTGTTTCCCTACAGGGAAAAGGAGATAACAGCAATGATAATCAAGTGACATTCACTCAGGAGCAGCATACTCAACTCTTGGCTTTACTGCACTCACAAAATAGTAAATGCCTCCCTAACACACCCCCTGCAGACACACAAGCTTCCAAACTTCCTGGTATCTCGTCTTGCTTATCAGCCTATGACATCAAACCTAGTATTGGTAAGGACCCTAACACACCATGGATAATCGACACAGGAGCAACAGACCACATGGTCTGCTGTACTTCACTTTACAGCAACATTCAAGCTAAAGTGTCTTATTCTGTCTTCCTTCCAAATGGTGATCTAGTTAATGTCACACACATAGGAACTGTAAAAGTCACAGAAAAGATCATTTTAAACAATGTACTTTGTGTTCCATTCTTTTCATTCAACTTAATATCAGCTAGAAAGTTGACACAAACTTCTAAATGTTGTCTAAGATTCCTATCTGAAAAATATTTTTTTGCAGGACAATTTGGCTTGGAAAATGATTGGGATGGGTGAAGTGAGGCAATGCTTATATCATTTGCAGCAATCTCAAATTCCTCCTTCAGCTTTAACAGAAGCCCTTAATCTTATCACAAATAGAACTTCTATGTCAGCATCTATTCTCAGCAATAACAAGGACTTTGATCTCTGGCACTATAGGCTTGGACATCCATCTCAATCTAGCTTAGATTTGTTAAGTATCAATTACATCCCTAAGCTCACCAAGGAACCTTGTTCTGTGTGTCCTATGGCTAAGATGCATATATTGCCATTTTCTGTCAGTCATCATAAAACTATGAGAACCTTTGATCTCATACATTGTGACCTTTGGGGTCCTTGCACTGTAACTAGCCATGATGGATTCAAATATTTCCTATCTATAGTTGATGATTTCAGCAAGTGTACATGGGTCTATATGTTAAAAGCTAAATCAGATGTTGCTGCAACTTTGCAAGGTTTTTGTACTTTAATAAACACTCAATTCCAGTCACAAGTAAAGGTGATTAAAACAGACAATGGGGGAGAATTTGAAATGAAAGAATACTACCATAAAAGGGAAATTGTACACCAAAAAACGTGTGTTGAAACACCACAACAAAATGCAATAGTAGAAAGGAAACACCAGCATATTCTTAATGTTGCAAGAGCCCTAAAAATCCAAAGTGCTATCCCCATGAAGTACTGGAGTGATTGCATTCTCACTTCAATATATTTGATAAACAGAACACCTTCGCCTTTGCTTGAAAACAAAACTCCTTTTGAAATGCTATTCAAACACAAGCCAAACTACTCACATCTTAAAGTCTTTGGATGCCTTGTTTTTGCTTCAACCTTGGCCAATCATAGAACTAAGTTTGAGCCAAGAGCTAGGAGGTGTGTGTTTTTAGGATATCCTTTTGGGATAAAGGGTACAAGCTCCTTGATCTTGAATCCAAAAGAACATTTATCTCAAGAGATGTAGTGTTTTATGAAGACAAATTTCCTTACAAAGACTACATTGCATCTGAAAATGCTAACATAAGATCATCACAACCTATTCTTGATAACATTGAAACAGAAAACCCTATTCCTTTCCTCCTTACAAACAGCACTGATGAAGTAATAACAGGAAGGACTGAGACTGAAAACTCCTCACTTCATGAGCCAAACAGCTACCCTGTAAGGTCAACTATCTCACCAGATTTTCAAGAAGTTGAACAAGAATTGCCCGAAGACATGATGACCAGCTATTAACCAACACGTAGATCCTCAAAAATCAAGAAAACTCCCACTTACCTTGAGGATTATATCTGTCAGCATGCCTCATTTCATCCATCACAAAAGTTGGACAAGGACAAAGGTTCTCACATTCCAGGTAACTCTTTTCCCATCAACGCTACTATATCAAATCATAGATTGTCAAATAATCACAAAGCATTCATAACTTCCATAACCACACACATTGAGCCTAACACATATCAAGAAGCATTAACCTCACTTGACTAGTGTAAAGCCATGAATGATGAAATTGCAGCTCTTGAGATGAATAACACATGGATTGTCACAGAATTGCCTCCTAACAAGAAATCTATTGCCTATAAGTGGGTGTATAAGGTGAAGTATAGGGCAAATGGTACTTTTGAAAGGTACAAAGCCAGGCTTGTGACAAAAGGATATACACAGCAGGAGGGATTGGACTACCATGAGACGTTTTCACCTGTAGTAAAGATGGTGACCGTTAGGACATTACTTGCTGTTGCAGCTGTAAAAGGATGGCATTTACATCAATTTGATGTAAATAATGTATTCCTACATGGGGATCTGGATGAAGAAGTATACATGGAGATGCCTCCTGGCCATCCTGCTGCGAAGCACTCAAAGGTATGCAGGCTGTTAAAGAGCTTGTATGGGCTAAAACAAGCATCCTGACAATGGTACTCCAAGCTCTCAACCTTCATCATTGAACAAGGTTTCTTTTACTGCTATCCTCGTGTATGTAAATGACATAATAGTGGCCAGTAATTGTATTGATAGCATTAACTGTCTCAAGGTCTTGCTTGACAGGAGATTCAAGATCAAAGATTTGGACACTCTAAAATATTTTTTTGGGAATAGAGGTAGCAAGGTCTGATAAAGGTATTCATATTTGCCAATGAAAATATGCTTTAGACATACTGACAGACTCGGGAATGATAGGATGCGTGCCAACAAAGATACCTTTAGATCAAAATGTGAAGATTTCTAAGATGGATGGAGAGCCTCTTCCTGATCCAAGTATGTACAGAAAACTTGTTGGGAGGTTATTGTATTTAACTATAACCAAACTAGACCTCTCATACTCAGTACAACTACTAAGTCAATTCATGAGCTCTCCTCGGACTTCCCATCTCAATGCTGCTAATAAAGTATTAAGGTACATAAAAGGAGCACCAGGACAAGGACTGCTGTTCCCTGTTAATTCAGATCTGCAACTTAATGCCTATAGTGATCCAGGCTGGGGGGCTTGTCCAGATTCACGAAGAAGTGTAACAGGATATTGCGTGATGCTTGGAAGATCCTTAATATCTTGGAAATCAAAGAAGCAAAGCACAGTATCCAGATCTTCAGCAGAAGCAGAGTATAGAGCAATGGCAAATGTATGTTGTGAGCTCACTTGGCTTAGGTATTTATTTCAAGACTTGAAAATCAATCATCCACAGGCTGTTCTCTTGTTCTGTGATAACAAATCTGCTCTCCGCATAGCAGCCAACCCAGTTTTCCATAAAAGAACTAAACACATTGAATTGGATTGCCATTTGATACGGGACAAAATTTAGGAAGGAAGCATAATTACTAAATATCTTAGTAACAGCTCTCAAGTTGCTGACATTTTAACAAAGTCACTAAACTCTTCTCAATTTTATCAGCACATGAACAAGATGGGAGTTGTTGACAACTACTCTCCATCTTGCGGGGGGTGTTGAAATGTGGGTCACAAATAATGTACAGTCAGCAGCAACGAGTTGATGATCAACAAGAAAATAGCCATCAGATGAAGCATGATGATGCAGGGTAGAAATGTCATTGAAGACCATTCTGTTACATAACATTTTTTTTGTTAAATTCTATTGTATAGCATTTTTCTTTTCAGTCAATTAATTCAATTTGTGTAAATATTCTAGATCATTCTCACTCCTTGTATATATACGTGTGTTGTTAGGCAATTGAATATACAAGAAAAAGCGTTTTCTGTAAAATTATTCTTCCAGCATATATCTGGTTTTTGTTATTCTCCCTTTTGCAAAGGGAGCAATTCATTCCTTTATTTTCTTATAGCTACATCATACTTCTTCTTCACTTTATGTTACTACTAGATTTATGGAGGAAACTTCGAATAATATTTATTATGATTTTCATTTGTTTATTGTGAAGAATGATGCCGTCGAGGTGGGGATGCCGTTATATATGGATGATGGTAATGCTGGTGGAGGAATTGTATGTGGAAGTAAGGGTGGAAATGGAAAGAATCTACCGGAGTTGTGTGGGTAATGGATATGGTAAAATGGAGAACCTTTTAGAGAGAGAGATTTTGATTGATTAGAGTGGGTATTGTGTTTATGGGTGATGTATTTTTTTTTTCCTTAAAAAAGTAATTACCACCTGAATGTTGAAAAGGAATAATTAAAAATGATTTTTGAAATTGGAATTTAAAAAGAAGGGTTACATGTAATTTTCCTTTTTAATTATAAATAATCTGAGAAGTTAAAAGCAAATTTCGAAAAGCTACCGTTTTTTTTGCTTCTCAAAATATATTGTTAGATGATATAAATTCTTCTATAATTAGTTTTTTTTTAAATTCTTTTTTATATAATTTATCAAACATCTAAAATAACTTCTGGTTGTTTAAAAATCAGAACTTGAACTCCAAAATCAATACCAAACGTGGCCTAATTCTCTTTTCATTTATCATTCTTTAAAATATTCAACTCTCAAGATGTGAAAGTCCAAAATGTGATGGAAATATACAAGCAAAAAGTGATCGTGAAAAATTATTTAATGTACAATATTCTCATGTGAATACGGCTCAACTCGATTATACTTTAGCATGTAATGTTAGCTATGATTCCGTAAAAATAGTATATAAACTTTCATTTTTTTTTTATATTTTAATACTATTTCCACTATCTATCGTCCAAACATGAAATTAGCCAACTTATCGAGTGGTACGTTCGTGAAATACGATGAAAAAAAATCAATAAAGTACTATACTATCAAATCGTGAATAGTAGTTGTGAGTCATGACTAGACGAGACAAACATAGGCTAGAAGTACTAGGGATGTCAATTGGAGGAAATACCTCTTGATAGCCTAAATAAAAAGGGAGTTTTGTAAGATTAGACCAAAAAATATAAATATTTGAATAATAGCCTTTGAACAATAACTTTTCCAAAAATACCCCTTATTGTGAAATTGCAACCAAAGCCACTACAATGTATAAAAACCTTCAATTAGGTCCTCAAAGAAATATAGATAAAAAATCTTTAATAAATTTAACCCCAAATATTATACAAAATTTTATTGATCTAAAAAACGCAACAGAAAATGAATTAAATTATTTAAAAGAAGATCTGAAAGGATTCTTCACAGAATATTTAGATCCAAAATTAAAAAAAAAATATTTCTATAGATTATAGTACAATCAAAACAGAAAATGATATATATAAACTAATTCTTAACCTGAGAAGAAGAATTAGAGAACTAAATATAATTATTAAAGAAAAAATTTTAATAAAAAATAGTGAATTTTATAAATTCTATTGTGATATTTTAACTACTTATGAAAATTTTAATTTGCTCAAAAATATAAACCCCTCCGCTGCACACTCCGAAGAAATAGTATCAGAGCCATGTTACGAACCAAAAATTATGATGAATATAGTAGATGAAGAAAATATAATTGAAGAATTTTTGAAAAAGATTGAAAAACATAAAAAATCTAGTTATCCCTATTTACCTAAAAACACCACAAATGAAAGTTTTGAGGATATACACAAAAGATTAGAAAATCTAGAATATAATCTACAAGTAGGAAACGCTCTTTTAGATAAAAATTTTAAAAGAAAAAATAGGATTATAATTAATCCACCTAAAGATTTTAGGATAATACAAAAGGAAAATAATAAAGCGAAAAAACATGAAGAAAAACAATATATGATTACAGATGTAGAAGATAGAACAAAAATTCTTAGAATCTACAGGTGAAGAGTATGAAGAATATAAAAAACAGTTAGAAGAATTAACTGAAAAAATGGAAAATACAAAGATGAATACTAATCAATCTTCAAGTCAGAATATAAAAGTAGAATTCAGTAGTGATGAAGAACAAGATTATCCTTATGGTACCTAATAAGGGTGGTATTTACCAATATAGAAAACACAGAAAAGATACACTGAAAATGTAAGAAAACAGTCCATAAAAGAAATAAACCCAATGAAATTTTATAATGAACCAATCCACACAACAGGAGTATGGTTAGATCTAGACTATGTAGATAAAAATAAAGCAATTGAAACATGGATGAAAATCACAGATTTAGCAATACAATTTAATAAATGGGAAACATATACAACTTTTGGATTTATCGAACATACATTCAGAAGAATTGTTTCTGAATAGTGGAGAAAATTACCAGAAACTATTAAAGGAAGGATAAAGTATGGAGCAGGTAGAACTGAGGTATTAGATAATAGGAATACTTTAAATGAACAAAATATACAGGAGATATTAAAAAGGTTTGAAAAATTTTAAGAACAGAATTATTAGGAGATAAGTATACTTCTAATGATGAAAAAAGAAAACAAGATGAATATAATCAAGGAATGATAGCAATGAAAAATTTAAAGATATGTGATATGTGTAAATTAGAAAGATATACTTGTAAATTTGAAGAAATTACTATATATTAAACCAAGGAGATTATCAAGAAAATAAACCTATATTAAGATCTTATTTTACGAAATTACCATTCTCATGAGGAATTAAGTTATTAAAAGAACATGAAAAATTATTACCTCTAGGAGAAGAGGAAGGAATAAAAATAGATAGTTTTAGAAGTAGGATTGAATTTACAAAAAGAATGATAGGTATGTGGTGCAGAGAAGCTTTAGAAAATAAAAAAAGCATATAAAATAAGAAAAAATTCATTATGTTGTTACAAAGATATTGGTCAAGTTGAACAATTTGGATGGCATAAGAAGAAATATAAACCGTATAAGAAATATAAAAGAAAATTCAAAAACTATAAAAAATTCAAGAAAAGAAATTTTAAACCACACAAAAAATATTTCAAGAAAAGAAATTGGAATAAGAAATTTAAACCAAGAAATATTAAAAAATGTAGATGTTTTATTTGTAATAAAGAAGGTCACATTGCCCCTCAATGTCCTAAAAAGAAAGATAGACGAAATATAAAAACTCTTAGAATTTATGAAAAATTTCAAGAAGATAGTGACATAGAACCAATTGAATATTTTGAAGATCTAAGTAGTGAATGCAGTAGCATTTATGAATTAAATACATTCTCATTAGAAGAAGATTATGAGGAGATAGTATATATGAATCAGGAGATACAACATTTAGAAATAGAAATAGAAACAACTGAAGAAGTTGAAAACTCTATAGAAGCTAGAAATCAAGAATTTACCTTTGATATTAAAAAATACACAGGAATCACTAAGAAGATATTAGACCTACAAGAAAACGATGTATTCCATCAAGGATTCTTAGAAATTTTACCAAGAGTAAATAAAACAATTGTAAGTATGAATTATAAAGAAATGTCTATCAATATAGAAGATACTATAGGAAAAACAAGAATTCCTATAATTACAAAAGAATGGGTAAAACAAAAGTTATTCAAAATCCCAGAAAATGTAAGAAACAAATTAAAATGTATTGAAATAGAAGGAGTCCAGATAATGGTAAAATGATTCTTTAGAGAAGGTATGAACATACCAATAGAAATATACTGTATGGACAATAGAATCTTACAAGATCCTATAGATGCTCTATTAGGAACAATCGTAGGAAACTTAGTCTATCAGAAAATAATATTTACAGTAAAACCAAATTATGCAATATCGTTAAATGATGAAAATATTGACCAAAGTTTCAATCTATATTATAGAATTGGAAACTTAAAAATGTTATGAAGAAGTAAGGCTATTAGTATAAGTATAAAATCAATTTTTGCTTTTAGTACTAGCCATCATAACAACCTAAAAAAGATAACTGATGACATTATCATACATAAAGATTTTGAGGAATTAGCACAATATATACCTCCTAGGAAATACCAAGAACATGAAGTCACTATACCAGAACAAATAATGCTTGATTTTCATAAACAAGCTAAAGAAATTAATTTCGAAGGAAAATTAATAAGAAGAAATAGTGTCAGCTTAGAAGGAGATAATCTTATTACAAAATTTCCCTCTAAACAAGACTTTAGGATAAGCAGTCTTAAGAATTTAAGTATTGTTGAACCATCAAGTTCGCAATATTACATTAAGACAAGATATGTAAATCAAGAAGGATATAAGAAGAATCTTCTTGTCCTCATAGATACTGGAGCAGTTAAAAAACATGTAAATGCTAAATTTGTTAGTCATTTAATAGACTTTGAAATATCAGAACCATATATATTTAAGGACTATTCAGGAAATAATCTTGAAATAATAAAATATGTTAAGTTCCCTCTTATACTTATAGGAAATGATCAGAAAGAATATACTAAAGAAATAATTCTATATAAAGATGAATTATATGGAGTAGATCGTTCACCTATTCTATTAGAAATGAACTTTCTTGAAAAATATAGTCTTTATAAAATCTGTCAAGGATATTTAAAAATAATACTTGATGATAACCCAATCATCATATCAAGAATAAATGAAAATATGAAATCATTGTTATCATGGAAAGAGTAATAAGTACTAATCCCATGAGTCCATATATTGAAATTACACTTAATATAAAAAGCTATTGTAGAATTAAATTTCACGCTTACTTAGATACAGGAAGTACAATAAGTTTATGCTTACCAAATGTACTACTATCTGAATACTGGATATACAATTCAAAAAAGATAGTCACCGCTACAACAGTATGTGAAAATAAGATAATATACAGCAAATATGCTATGCAAGTACCTTTTCTAATTTCCTTTAGAGAAGTATTTGTTGATACAATATACATGTCAACCACAATTGGATGTGAGATTTTATTAGGACAAAATTTCCTATTAAAATATGTACCATTTACACAATATATTAATAAATATATGTTCACAACACCTTGTGCACATAAAATATTTACACCAAAAATAAATAAAACTGTTACAATAATATATACAGATATAAACCATCAGAGTTCCTCAACCCAGCGTGGTGGATGTTGGAGTACAGAAAAATTTAAACCAGTTACAGTCTTAAAAATGACAATAGCAAAAAGGATTGAAAAACTGAAAAAAGAAATTTCTGAAACATATTCTGAAAATCCATTAGAAAAATGGAATACAGACAAAGTTAAGGCAAAAATAGAATTAACCAATCCAGACACTATTGTTAGAGTCAAACCCATGAAATATAGTGTTGATGATCAAAAGGAATTTAAAGACCAGATAAAAGAATTGCTAGAAGCCAAGTTAATTAGGCCTAGTAAAAGTCCACATAGCAGCCCAGCCTTTATGGTTATAAAACATAGTGAGATAAAAAGAGGAAAATCTATAATAGTGATAAATTACAAAAAATTAAATGATGTTACTAAATTTGATGGATACTACTTGCCAAATAAGGACACCCTTATTAAACAAGTAAAGAACAAAAAGATATTTTCAAAATTTGATTGTAAGTCAGGGTTTTGACAAATCATGCTTACAGAAGAAAGTAAACTACTAACTGCATTTAGTACCCCCAATCCTTTAGGACAATACAAATGGAATGTAATGTCATTTGGGTTGAAAAATGCACCACAAATGTTCCAAAGAAGAATGGATGAGGTAATCAAACCAATTACTCATTTCTTTATTGCATATGTATATGATTTACTTATTCATTCAAATAATATTGATGAACATATTGAACATCTTGAGAAATTTTGTTATATTATTAAAAAATATGGTATTACACTTTCTCAAAAGAAAGCTGAGATAGCTAGAATAGAAATAGAATTTTTAGGATTATTTATAAAAGAAGGAGAATTGCAATTGCAATTGCAATCTCATATTGGAGAAAAAGTTCAAGAATTTTCTGAAGAAATCAAAGATAAAAAGCAATTACAAAACTTCCTTGGTATATTAAATTATGCTGAAGGATTCATTGAAAATTGTGCCAAATTGAAAAATTATTTTCTTCCAAAATTAAGAAAAAATATAATGTGGTCTTGGGAATAACAAGATTGTGAAAATATAAGGAAAGTAAAAGAAAAGTTAAAGGTATTGCCTAAACTTGTAATACCACAAGAAGAAGATTTATTTATTCTTGAAACTGATGCTTCAGATAATTACTGGGGAGCAGTATTAAAGGTTAAAAAGAATCATAAAGAATATAAATGTGAAAAGAATTGTTCTTGTCCTGAGATACTTGCAGATTATATATCAGGAACATTCAAAGAAGTTGAAACAAGATATGAGACGAACAGGAAAGAACTCATTGCTGTAAAAAGAGGAGTTTAGAAATATGAAGATTATCTATTACCAAAGAAGTTCTTGATTAGAACTGATAATACTCAAGTTAAAGCATTTTGAAAAATAATGTTGATCCTTCTATTGCCAATAGATATATTATTAGAATACAAATTTGGTTTTCATATTTCAAATTTGATATTGAATATATAAAAGGTAAAACTAACTTTCTTCCTGATTATCTTAGCAGGGATGGAGCTAGAACAATTAAGGATGAAAGTCCAAATACTTGAGATAAAAGTTTCCTATTTGGAAACACAAATTCAAAATATTCAAGATAGCCTTCGAGGAAAAAATATAGCCCTTGAGGCAGAAGTTACTTGTACCAAATCTAGTATCCCTTTGCAGGGACTTGTGAATACTAGTGCTCTCCCCGAGGATAAAGGGAAAGAAAAGAAGGTAATAGGAACCCCTTCACAGGGAAAACTTGAACCTATTACTAGTAATAAAGATATTCAAGATATCAAAAGAGAAAGTAGTTATTCACAGAACCAAACTCAATCTAAACTTTCTATTGAAAGGATAGATCCAAAAGATATTGTCAAGATATGCCATGAAACAAAAATTCCTAGAAAAGATAATCATGAAGAAGTAACACTCTTTATTGTTATTTTCAATATTTTATCAGATTGGTATCTGGAGATTGGAAAGTGGATGAAGACTCTCCATTATTCAAAATACAACAAGATAAATTTTTATCAAGGAGCACCAACCAACTGGGTACGAAATTATTTTGAGATAGGAAATATACTTTGTATATATCCTAGCAAAGATCTCAAAGGGATAGCTCAGCTTCCAGAAAACATCAGGAAAGCTGTTAAAAGATATACTGAAGTCGTCAAGACAACAAATATATATATCAGATTCCATTTAGCAACCATGGAATGGGATTCCGTTCTTGAATATATGCATCCATCGTTCCATGTGATAAAAATGGAACTTACAAATCAACATTTTTTACCAACCAATCAAAAGGTTGTTAAAAATGGATATCAAGATATTCTAAATATGATGCCCTACAGAAGAGTAAAAGGGTACAAAGAGATATTTGAACATGTAACTCAGATAATTACTAAGAAAGAAAAAATATGGGTTTATCCATCTGAAGATCATATTATCTATTCTAATGCAAGGATGGCTACCAAGGAAGAAGATATTTATTATCTCGATCATTTATTATCTGCAATTATTTCTAACCAAGTGCATAGATCAGAAGATATGGCTAAAGAACTATGCAAATTACTCTGGAACTACAGTGATCACCATTGTGAATACTGTGTTGTTAAAGATATGAGTCAAGCATCTCTTAATAGTGAAGAATTCCCTGCAGAATTCTTTGATTCGAAAATGGAAAAATGATGGTGACAAAAGTAGCCATTTATCACTACTTTAATAAAGAAATTTATTAAAGAAAAACTGTGACTACTAAAAGACAAAAGATAGTGCAAGAAAAGTTTCCATAATTGTGACTATTCCCCACCATTTGTCACAAGTGGCAGACAAACTCAAAAGATAAAGCATATAATTTCAAAAGGAGAGGTCCACTTAGCAAGAAGATAATGGAAAAATCGGTGGAGATAAGATGACCTAGTTACCCAACAAAGAAAGGAGAAAAACACCTGTCAAGATAAGATTCCTAAAGGCTTCTATAAAAGGAGGCAAGGAGGAAGAAGGAGGACATCTCGAAATAACTTATCTCTTAAACACTCGGAGGAAACACATCTTAGAGAGATATCTTTTGTAATCTGTATACACCACTTGCATTCAGAAATATATTAAATAGCTTGAAGATAGTAAAGCGTGTAATAAGGTAATCACTTATGGAATTCTAAACTTCATAAGGTGAGTACTAAAGGTATGTAAATATAGATTGTAAGTATGTACTATTTCAGTTTATGAATATCAAAGTAAAATTTGCTATGTTCAACAAAGCTTTCATAAAAGGATTTCGTTAAAATTCTCATGATTCCTCGGCAGTATAGATAGAAATTTTAAAAGATTTCAAAACATTGATTTTGAATGGATGTTAGCCATGCCAAAGTACCCGTCTTTGAAGAATGGTTTAGGGGAAAAGACAATTTTCTAACAAAATTGTAGTACCTTGTGTGTGAGTTATCTTTTAAAATTTCGTTCCAAGTAGGAACTTGATTCCGAAAAGAGTTTGGATAGAGGTGAAAACAGAGACTCTGGATATTGTGAGATAACGTCTGTGGAAACACGGCTAGTTCTCTAGAGTGAGAAATGCAACCTTAATTGAAAAACCTTTTGCGGAAGCAGTTGTGGACCCAAATGATTTCAAAAAATATTTTAATCTTTACTTGATTCAGAAGATTGATTAAGTACATGCAAAGCATCTATAAAAGTATACTGGAGGGAAAACGTGTTTACTTTTATTTGATTACTGTAAGTTATTTACTTATTCTTACATGCTTATGCTTTAATTATTCTGATGAACAATTCACAAGCATCTACATCTATTTCTAATAATGATAATAATCTCATATTATTTTTAGATGACCAAGATGTTTCGTTTTTATTTAAATTAGCTGAAAAGTCTGAAAATATATTTCCTGTTGGCAAAGAAAAAATTGAAGAAATATATAAAGATATAAATTATAATTGTAAAAATAATATAGGATTTGATTCTGTAGGAACTAGTAAAGAGATAAGAAAGATAAAGGATATTATAACTAAACATAGAGATATACAAGAAGAAATTTCAGAAGGATTAGTTCGAGGATATATAATCAAGAAAGGTCAGCCTAGGATTTTTGAAAAACTACTAAAATACAAAGAATATTTAAAGGTGTTTGAAAGATTGAAAAATATAGATATAAGTCCTGATTAATAAATCCTTAAAGATATAAGATATATCTTGCAAATAATTATAGTAAGGGTAAAATAGTATTTCTTATAGAAAACGCCATTGTGGAAAATTGAGTCAATTATCCAGCCATTTTAAAAATTGCCCCTCTCAATTGGGCCGAGCCGGCTCAGCTCGTCAAAGCTCGGCTCGTGGGCTGCTCGGGCTTGTCAAATGACGAGCCCGAGCTCGAGCCGAGCAGGAGGTCCCGTCCAATGAGCCGAGCGGCTCGTGGGCCGAGCCCACGAGTTAGCTCGTCCAAAAATGTGGAAAAAAATAAAATTTTATTAATAAAATTTGCAAAAAAAAAAATAATAAATTCACGAGCTCGCAAGCCGCTCGTGGGCTCCACTCGGCTTGGCCCACGAGCTCGTGGGCCTAGCCGAGCTCGCCCACGAGCAACGAACCGAGCCCGAACTCGGCTCATGAAAAACGAGCCACGAGCTCGGCTCGCCACCAGCCCGAGTCAAGCTCATGGGTTAACGAGCCGAGTCGGCTCGACTCGACTCGACCCACTGTCATCCCTAAGAAGTACCGAGAATGTGTACTATTATGTCACTTCGAAATACAAATATCTTTTAGATGACATGACTCCCGCGGCGTAACCTAGTGGTACAAATGATAGAAGTGAGATAGTTTCAACTTTGTTGATAGTCGCAATATGAGGGTTCAATTCTTGAGATATGAAATTGGACTCTTTGTAGACACTAGTGCATGGACAAACCTTTGTTATTTGATCTGCAGCGATTTACCTCCCTCGTGATGTTTTAGGGATGGGACGATGGGACCCAAGGTCGGTTCTACCTTTTTATCGTTTAGATATATGACATTTACGGTCAACATGCATGTACCAGATCGAAAAGTGGGACGCGTAAACTTGCTACATGAGGAAAAGGGCGAGATGATATATTTGCATCACGTAACAGTGCAATAAGGATGAATTTCTGAATCTGTTGAATTCATGTGAAACACGAGCAAATTCAATTTCATGGAAAGATTCATGAACCCCAATTTAATTTTAAGGTATTTGTTACGTAAAATTCTACTCGAGCACGCCTTTAATTTCCTTATATATGTCTGAATTCTCACGTTTCTGTGATTTAACAGATCATACGAATCTGAAATTTTAGTTTTGGTGGTCCATTAGTGTTCTTATCCTTCTTCTTTTTTTTTTTAAATTTTAATTTAGTGGGTACAATTTTTTGAAAAACTTGCTCAACACTTCTTTTAGTGTGAATCTAAGTTTCTGAAATTCCAGATTGTGTTTTTCTGAGTTTGTTCCCAAAATCCAAGATTCTTTAATGGGGGTATTTATAAAAGAATTTTTTTAGGGGATTTCCCATTTTTCAAAATTTTCTGTTTGAAGGTAACCTAAAGATTGAATGGGTTGTTTTTTACTGAACCTCAAGCGTAGTATTAATTATTCATCCTGAATTTTGTTGTTCTTCTTCTTCATTTTTGAGTATGAAATTATGCTCTGAATAGGTTATAGAATTGGGGTTGTTGATTTTTTGCGAAAACTCCTGTGCTAGAATTTGTCTAATTTTACTTGAGGAAACTAGTTTTCTAAGTTGTTGAAAGATGGGGGATAAATTCTGGTTAAATGAAGAGGAGAAGGCTATGGTGGAGAGTGTATTAGGGAGTGAATGTGTTGAGTATATTGTTTGGTCCGCTTCAAATAAGGTGTTGTCGGAGTTCACTGTATCAGGTGGAGATTTAGGAGTGCATCAGGGGCTATGCCGGATTCTTGAAGGGTCGGATTGGACTTATGCCATTTACTGGCAAGTTTCAGAATCGAGATCCGGTAAACCGGCCTTGATTTGGGGTGATGGACATTGTGGAGAACCGAAGGAAGGTGAAGATAAAGATGGAAATGGTACCAAGAATCAAAATTTAGCAGAAGAATATAGGAAAAAACTAGTGCTTCAGAAGATTCGTGCTAGTTTAGGACGATCAGAAGATGAAAACGTTGTGCCTAAGCTAAATCAGGTTTCTGATTTTACAATGTTTTATCTCACATCAATGTACTTTGTATTCCCCTTGGATAGGCCATTCATTCCTTCTGAGTCATTTAATTCTGGCGGATCGATTTGGGTTTCTGATGAGAAAAGTTGTTTAGAATATTATCAGTTGAGGTCGTATCTAGCAAAATCTGCTAATTTTGAGACATTAGTGTTTGTTCCAACTATATCAGGAGTCGTGGAGATCGGTTCCAGAAAGTCAATTCCCGAGGATAAGTATGTGATGGAATTAGTGAAATCTATGTTTGGGAAACCAAATTTGACACAGGCAAAAACATTTCCAAAATTATTTGGGCAAGAATTAAGTCTAGAAGGATTCGAATCAGGTCCAATCAGTATTAGTTCTTCTCCGAATGTGGAAGATATTTCTGGTTTTCCTTCGGAGTCACATAGTATACAGACATTAGGAAGTAGTAGCCAAGTACGTGTAAACTCATCAAATGGGCATCAAATTGATGATGGTGAAGCAAGACAGTCTCCACATATAAACCAGGAAGTCGTTGGGCAACCAAATTCACAGACTCAAAAGGATTTGTCTATTGTGCCTGAAGTTCAGAAACCTAAAAAGAGGGGTCGGAAGCCGGCCGACGGAAGGAAAGAACCGTTAAATCACGTGGAAGCCGAAAGACAGAGACGCGAGAAGCTTAACCAGCAGTTTTATGCTTTAAGAGCCGTTGTCCCGAATGTCTCCAAGATGGACAAAGCGTCTCTGCTTGGAGATGCGATAGCCTACATCACAGATCTTGAGACGAAGATAAGGATCTGGGAATCAGAGAAAGAGATGGTGATTAACAACCAAAAGTGGTATGCTATCCCAGAAATTGATTTTCAAGCTAGGCATGAAGATGCAGTTGTAAAGTTAAGTTACCCACTGGATTCTCACCCCATATCGGGGGTTGTAATGGCGTTGAGAGAGCATCAAGTAACCGCGCAACAGTGTGATGTGTCCATATCCGACGAGGCTGAGGTAGTTCACACATTCTCCATTCAAACACAGAGCGGCTCTGCAGATCAGTTGAAGGAGAAGTTAGCTGCTTCTCTCTTGAAATGATAGAGTCGAACATGTAAGATTTGATCATCGATGTATGTCCATTTTGTATAATGGGAATGTCTCATAGTCGATGCATAGCATAGAGATTTGCGTATAGAAAATGAGAATGTGTTGCTCTATATTGGTATCTCTCTATTTGGCTCAGTAATGCTCTTATAAAATTTTACATGAATTTGTTTGAAAATTTTAGCTTTGAGTTGAGCTTTGATTTTTAGTTGGTGAATTTATCAATTATTTTTTAATTGTTTAAAAAACATTAAAAGAATGTTATTAATATTGTAAATGTAATGCATAATATTAAATATAATAAATACTACATTATTGTGATAATCCCTAATTTTAAATAAGTTTTTAATATTCAATTACTAGTCGCTGGAGAAATAAATGAGTTGTTTGTTTTTTCAATAGTTTTCCTTTTTTATCCCAACAAAAATGAAAAAATAAAAAATAAAAATCCCATTCTGGGTTCTCAACATGTTGAGAAAATTTGGTTAAAATTGTTGTTAAGGTCTTCAAAGTAATATTGTTATCTTCATTTACGATCTTCAGCAGCCACCCCGAATTGAATCATTTGGCTTGGATATGCATTCGTAACAAGAGACGGAGGTGGTGGTGGTGTTGGCAAAGGCGGCGGCGGCGGCGGAGGAGGAGCCATAACATGGCCTGCATAATTTTTCTCGCTGATGGTGCTTCTGCATGGGCGGCCACCACCACCGGGTACGTAGGTGCAACTATTCGGTGTGGGAGTGCCACCCTGCAAAGATGGTAATAGAAGATGTTGTTCACTTTTCATCCATTCTTTTTCTTCGTCGTCTAGAATTCGACTACATTCGTACGGTTTAATACTTAGGAGGAAAAGCAATGCTATTACAGTTACAATAACATTTGGAGCCCTCATTATCTGGAAAAAGCGTAGATAAATTGTTAAGAAGCTAATGGAATAGGACTTGATATGTCTGTGGTAAGGATATATATATTTTTTAAATTGCATGAGAAAAATGAGAATGTATGACTTGAATATTTCTTGAATACCAGTTTTGAATGTTGACTGGAAGGATTTACGAAGAATAAGAAATTGAATGGGTCTGTAGTTGAAAAATAGTAAGGTTTAGTTTATACGTATCTTGAAAAACCAAAAGCACAACAAAATGCAATGGAAATGAAAAAAAAAAAAAAGAATACAAAAGTAAAAATTACAAATAAAATGTAATTTAGCAAATCTTATATGTTTGATAATCTTCAATTGGTGCTATTTATGCTACAAGCCTTTCAGCTTTTCTCTGTTAAATTTATAATCCCAATTCTATTTTGCATTTTTCTTAAAGAAATTGTGGGTCCAAGTCTTTTTTATTTTGTAAGGTTAAAGCCATTGAATTTGTTTAAAAAGGGGTAAAAAAATCAAAATAATAATATTCAATTTTGTTGCCACAACCCCAACCACAACCCCAAGTCTATAACGGCATAGTATTATATTAGAATACAAGAGCGACATATAAATCAGTCCGACATGTCAACTTCAAATTATCAACGTAGTTTCTAGGTCATCAAATTTATTGCTTTAAATAATTTAGAAGGTGTTCGATGGGGGATTAAAATTAGATTTTTAGTAAATTTTGATAAAAAAATTTGAAATGTATGGTCGAAAAGTTGTGGGACTCATGAAAGATGTGATTAAAATTGATTGTTTGACTTTGACTCAAATTAAAATATGAACCAAACAGGACTTAGTCTACAACGACATTACATTATGTTACAATATATGAATAATTAATAAACCAGTCCGACATGACTAATTCAAAGTATCAACAGTCCCTAATTCATCAATTCAACATTTGTTTTGCATCATTCAAATTGCAATAAGACACAATTAGTCATCAGTCAAATAAGCCCCATGGTCTGGGAGCTAGGGTGTCAATATAGTCAAGTTATTTAAATTATTTAAATGCAATAGTAAGAGTAGATTTATGTAGGAAAATAATGTGATTTCAAAATTGTCATGTATTCTTAATTGATTACTTTAAATAATTCTAAATAACTTATGTCCCTGTTTGTTTCTCATTTTTTCTTTATTAAAATGAAATATATGATCGTTATCCATCATATCAAGTCACCAAATTTGAATTTCTATTTCTTGTGTAGAGCCCATAACGACTATATTTTTCATTCTCATTTTTACATTAATGTGTACCAAACATGCTATATATAAATTGATCGGTAGATCTGAGGACCTGCCCCGCGCCGTTTGCTGGCCCCCAATCCTTGGTTTTCGCTACCCCATCGTACTCCAAAGTCCAAATTAATTAACGTTTCTTATATAGCTCCAGATGATTTAACTAAAATTTAGATTTTTGGTAAATTTTGATAAAATTGATGAAATATATGATTAAATAATTGACAAAATTTACAGGTCCCATAAGCCATGTTTGAAGAAAAATGAATTTTAAAAAATAGAGACGAAACATTGACTTAATTAATATTTTGTTTTTTCAATAATTTTTTATACCAAGTGACAATTTATAAGATCAAAAACTAGAAAGTTATCTGGCGACGTGGAGAGCAATTGCAAAAATTGGGGATTGAGCAAATAGATCGAGGACTAAAATGTCCATTTCTAAACATAGGAGATGAACATGTTTTTCTCCCCTTTTCATATCTACTGTCGAACATCCTTAATTTTTCAAACGAATATTAAAAGCCAAAGAAATTGCTAACCGTCCCATATATTCAAGTGCAAGTTGCATGAGAGTCCCTTCATAGAGATTACAAGGTCATGACATGTTACATTCTGATGATGACTATCAATGAAGCAGTCACAAAAATCGCCGGTCCAAAGGAAGTTACTGAGTTTCTCGCATTTTTATCCCCACTTACCTGGTGAGATAGTAGATAATGAGAAAAATAACCACAAACAATGCCACAAGCGTAAACATATTCCTGCTTGATTTGGTCTCGAACACCTACAAAAAGTAACACAATCATACTAAGAAAATTAAGCAACCAAAGGAAAAGTTAAGGTAATGGCAACAGAGTAAATGCTAGGTCTCGCATACCATCTTAAATTTATCCATGGTTCCCGATAAAACTCCCCTTGAAGCATCCATGTCATTGCCCTAAAAACCCGAAGTTAGAAAAATCAAGTACATTACAATGATACTGCTAATAAGTATTCAAGATAACGGAAAATGTTTCTCCTGTATACACACCATCCTGTCCAGCACACTGTTATGAGCCTCGACCTCCTCATGTACATCACCTGACAACTGTTAATGCAGAGCATGCTCAAGACTTGGATAAGAAATATATAATAAAAAGCTAAAAATACACAGATGATTTCCATATTTCATACAACTAAATAGCCAACATATGTTAAAACAATAAATATAATTGACGTTTTTTCCACTTTCACTGAATGCTTTAAGAGCTAAAAATTTCACACATGTATCAAGAAATCGTCAAAATAATAGCACAACTTTGCTATCTACCTGTCTGTAAGGTAAGAAATAATTTTGTTTTTTCCACCAAGAAACGATCAATTCCAGCAATTACAAACTTACTCTTTTCAGCAGACTAACTCGGTCTTGCAACCCATCAATTGCTCTGTCATTCTCTTGTTCATCAATTTCACGAGAGGAATAAGAAGATGAAGCCCTGATACCACCTTCCTCAATACCATCAAAAAGAGCAGCTCTAGTATTTCGCTCCCTGAATTAGAAGGGATGTAGTGAAGTACTAGAATGGGAGGATATCAAAGAACAGGTTCTTCAAATGTTTTATAAACAAACTCAAAAAGACTAGAGTACATTGTGAATAGTGAATATAATAAACTTGATTTCCAAAAACTCACTAGTAAAGATTCCAATACACGATGACCCTCAGATTCAAGAGCTTTAGGCTTACTGGGATTAAAAGGTCTTGGTGACATTTACAGGATTGCTATTTATCCAACTAAGACATGTATAAAACTGAGATATTCTGCTACAATTGTTAGAGAACACATTACATTATGTGTGAAGAAAATAACCATCTAAAGGTCCCTTTAGCTTTCTGGATGAACCCTTTCACTCTGTTTTACCATGACCATTAGTGTCAAGATTGTGAAAAAAGGGAGAACTAGTGTCATACCTTGAGAAAACATATGTAACATCTTATTGTTGATTTCTTCCCCCTTTTCAAACAAATCAAGTGAAAATTCAGATTTTTTATGGTGAGACGATTGTTTATTCAATTGTTTTTGCTGGGTGTTAACATGAATATAAAATATGGGGACTATCCTCACTTCATCTTTCTAACCAATTATGGTATTCACATGCAAGATTGTAAAGCATAATTACTCTCTTATGCAGTAGAATGTAAAGCAATAGGAAAGGAAATTCATCAGTAAGCTGTTCTAGTTTATAAAATAGTTGAGGTTGACAAGGTTTTACTGTAAATGGACACAGTTAAAATGGTTATAGAGACAATCTTCTTTGGAGGTAACAATTTTGAGAACCTTAGGAAAATGAATTCCAGTTGAATTCATGTGATCAAGGGCTCCTCCGTAAAACCATATCTACACTTTTACTCTGCATTCTTTTCCTTTGTCTACAATAGGTAAACTCCAAAACCTAGAAAAACCAATACTTGATACTGACAAGTTCAACAAATGAATCATCGGGACGTTCATTAGTGCTAAACCAACACCAACAGAATCGAACTCCATAATCCCAGAAGCCATATTAGCCTTGAAACACAAATATTTTATGTCATTTATCCAGAGTGAAAATGATGTAGCGGAAAATTATAAGGAAGATGAACAATCACAAAAATGAGAAAACTCTTAAGGAAAATTTTATTGAATTCAAAAATTGTCACCTCAAAGGGCTTACAACGCCTTAAATAGAAAAAAACCTAGCAAAATTCGGAAAATAGAATAAAAAGATATTTTTCCAAAAATAGAAAAATATGAGATAACTACTAAGATGGAAAATCCTTATCTTCAGGATCATCCTCCAACAAACGGAATATAAATCCGAATTTTATGGAAAAAGATATTACAAAAACAAAAATTACCATAAATAGCAAAAAGGCCTAAACGAGGGCCTAAATGATGAATTTTGTCCAAAATTGGCCTTGCGTCAGGGCCGAAGGCGTTGAGTTTTATTCATTGACTCGATTCTGATCGAATTAGACTAGCAATTTGCCAAAAACAAACCAACCCGAAGTTATCATGAAATAAAAAAAAAACATTATTTTGCCTTGCGACGGTTCCATTTCATCATAAACTCTAATCCCTTATACACTTCATCATTCTCCCCAAGGTGGGAAAAATTCGCTCTCGAATTTGACGGGAAAGGAGCTTCATCATCATCAGAATTATCACCACGAAATGGCACCAAATGCTTGATATTGAACACGTCAGATGTACGAATATGACTGGGCAGCTTCAAACGGTAAGCATTCAAATAGATCTTCTCAATGACCTCCAATGAACCAATCTTCTTCGCAGTAAGCTTGTTGTATTCATGAGCAGGAACACGATCCTTTGTTAACACCGCTCAAGCAAAGTCACCTACCTCAAATTCAAAATGTCGGCATTTAAGATCCGCAGCACACTTATACTCAGTGACAACAGCCTGCAACTGATCATGAGCCTGTGAGGGAACCTGCTACAATTGCTGAATAAAGTCATCGGCCTTACTATGCATTTTAACAGAAGTAGAAACTGGAACCAAATCAAGAGGACCACGAGGAACAAGGCCATACACCACCTGGAACGGACTAAAACCTGTACTTCGGTTAACAGCATGATTGTGAGCAAATTCTGCTTAACACAACTTCTAATCCCACGACTTGATGTGATCACCAACCAGGCAACGTAATAAATCATCCAAGGCACGGTTAACAACCTCTGTTTGACCATCTGTGGTGATGTGCACTGCTGAAGTCCAACCGTGTATTTACCGAGCGCCATAAGCTGCGCCATAAGTGGCTGAGGAAACGAGTATCCCGATCAGACACAATAAATGTAGGTAGTCCATGCAGGCGATAAACCTCACGAAAATACAGTAAGGCCACATTGACAGCATCTATAGTCTTTTTGTAGGGATGAAATATACCATCTTTGAAAATCGATCAACCACTACGAAGATCGAATCAAACCCAGGTTGAGTCCTGGGGAGTCCCATAGCGAAATCCATGCTCACGTCTGTCCAAGCCTGGGTTGGAATAGGCAGGGGCATATATAGGCCCACATTTGTCGCCTTGACCTTGGCCAAGTGGCAAACCCGACAACGCTCCACAAACTTGCCGACATCTTTGCGCAATGATGGCCAAAAGTAAGAAGCAGCAACAAGCTGCAATGTTCGGTCACGACCCACATGGCCCTCATTATGCAATTCTTGAATGAGCTTCAACCTCAAACTGCCCTCTGGAATACACAACTGATTGCTATGAAAAAGAAAGCCATCAACCCATGCAAAGTTCGACTGCACACCCTCTTGCAACTTTTGAATAACATGGAAAAAGTATGAGTCAGTAGCATATAAGTCACACAAACAGTCAAAACTTGGAACCTCCACTCGCATTTTTGTAAGGAGAGTTTGGCGCCTACTCAATGCATCTGCAATTTTGTTAAGGGCACCTGCCTTGCGCTTGATCACAAAGGTAAACTGCTGTAAGTAAGCAATCCAAGAGGCATGTCGAGCAGATACCTTATCCTAAGTACCAAGGTGTTTAAGGGTGTTATGATCTGTATACAAAATGAACTCCTTATGGAACAAATAGTGATGCCAATGTCGAACGGCCTGGACTATTGCATAAAACTCCACATCATAAGTACTATATCGAAATTTCGGGCCAGAAAGCTTCTCACTGAAATATGCAACAGGGCCGTTGTTCTGACTCAGCAAACCACCAATACCCACTTTCGAAGCATCACAATATAGCTCAAATGGTTGGGTAAAGTCAGGCAACACCAAAACTGAAGTAGTAGTCAACTTCTGCTTAATCAATTGGAAAGACGACTCTGCCTCGTGAGTCCACTAGAACCTACCATCCTTCATGCAATCTGTAATTGGTGCCATGATGCTATTGAAATGTGGTATGAACCTGCGATAGAAGGAAGCAAGACCATGAAAACTCCGCACCTCAGTGACAGTCTTGGGCTGTGGCCACTGACTTATCGCCTCTACTTTAGATGTATCAATTGCTAACCCCGCCTTTGACATCACATAACCCAGGAACACACCACTATCAGTAAGAAATGAACACTTCTTCACTGCAGCATATAATTTATCCCTGCGAAGAACTGAAAGAACTTCTCGAAGGTGCTGGACATGATCATCATCATTAGCACTATAAATTAAAATATCATCAAAGTAGACCACAATAAATTTATCGATGAATGGGTGAAGAGCATGATTCATAACCCGCATGAATGTACTGGGTGCATTTGAGAGGCCGAATGGCATGACTAACCACTCGTACAATCCTTCCCTCGTCTTAAATGCAGTCTTCCACACAAGCACCGATAAGCTGGTCCAACAAATCATCCAGGCGGGGAATAGGAAAGCGGTAACGCACCGTAATCTTATTGATCACCCTACTACCCACGCACATGCGCCACGTGCCATCCTTCTTCGACATGAGAAGAGCAGGAACAACACAAGGACTAAGACTCTCCCTGATGTGTCCTTTTGCCAGAAGCTCCTCAACTTGCCTGCGCAACTCCTCATGCTCAGTGGGGCTCATTCTGTAATGCGCTCGGTTAGGCAGGGCAGCACCAGACACCAAGTCAATCTGATGCTGCATATCCCGCAATGGTGGTAATCCATCTGGAAGCTCTTCTGGGAAAACTTCATGAAACCCCTTCGGCAATGGCTGAACTGCGAGAGGGACTTCATGCTCATTGTCAATCAACTTTCCCACGAGCACATACACTACCCCAGACTCCTCCATCTCTGTCTCGAACTTCTTTTTGGTCAGTAAATTGGCGTTGTTCTCAATTGTTTGTACTGAACCCTTATCCGGTAGTAACACAATTTTCTTTCCCCCAAACAGAAAGTTGTACGTGTTGGTATATCCATCATGCAGTGAGTGCCTGTCAAACTGCCACGGCCTCCCTAACAGTAAATGACACGCATCCATCTCTACTACATCACATAAAACCTGATCCTTGTAGGTAGGTCCAATTGAGAAGCTGATTCGAGCACGTTGAGACACTTCTATGTCGTTCCCTCTCTTCAGCCAGGCTAATTTGTACGGTTTGGAATGTTTCTCAGTCTGCAAACCCAACTTCTTAACGACCTCCTCAACCACCACATTCTCGCAACTACCAGAATCAATAACAAATTTACAAACCTTCCCTCCAACAGTACATGTCGATTGAAAGATATTGTTACGCAACCAATCAGTGTTATTCTCCAAGGGAGTTAGGAAACTCCTCCTTACCACCAGTGCCTGACCCACATCACCAACCACAAACTCTTCCTCTTCTGTTGCTTCTTCTACGCTTTCACCGTCAAATACGGGCGAAACATCATAATCGCCATTCCCCTCATCAACAAAAAGTCCCCTGCGCGGATTCTTGGGGCACTCAGACTACCTATGGTCCATAACTCCGCATCCAAAACAACGAATACTAACCCCAGGACGTGTTGGTTGTTGGATAGGATTTGTTCTAGGAGGACCAGATTGAGCAGGATTACCAGGACGTGTCACCTGCTGTTGTGGGTTACTGGAAGAACTCCCTGCAATGAAAGGACTAGTAGTTCTCCTGGACTGTTGCTTCTCCATCTGTATTGCCCTCTGATGTGCTTCAGAAACTGTCACAGGATCAAACATAGTGAGAGTATCCTGTATTTGGGGACGAAGACCACCCACGTACCGTGACACCAACTGTTCCTCCGTCTCCATCATCTCGTTCCTCGTAACCAACATATAAAAATTCGTGGTCACCTTGACACAGATTCTGCAGTTGTTGATACATGGTCCGCACATAATTGTAAGGCAGAAACTATTTCTTCATATGCTTCTTCAATTTGTCCCACGATGCAAGCTTGGGTTTTTCTAGCCTGGATCTCGTCACTTTAGTCTGCTGCCACCATGCCGCTGCTCGCCCACGAAGCCTCGTCACAACGAGAGGCACACATATATCGGCAAGAACCTCTTTAAACTCCAAGATCTCCTCCACTGCAGTCACCCAATCCAAGAATTCCTCTGGACTCAACCCACCATAAAATTCTGGAATATCAACCTTAAATCCTGATTCCCAACGTCGGTTCTCCTGACCACCCCTTCTCCTGCGAACTGGCAGATCCAATGGTTGTTCAAGCGGTGCAAACGGATTCTCATCATCAAAATCCTCAAACTGTTGGGCTGCAGGCGCAGGCTGCTGCGGCATAAGCGCAGCGATCTGCTGTGTCAGCAATTTCACTTGTCGACGTAGCTGTGCGATTTCATCACGTCTATGTACCTCCTCTACCGCGGCATCACGAGTTTCAGGACGTCTCCTTGACAGCATGGTGAAGGAACGATTTCGGCTCTAATACCAACTGACGTAGTGGAAGATTATAGGGAAGATGAACAATCACAAAAATGAGAAAACTCTCAAGGAAAATTTTATTGAATTCAAGAACTGTCGCCTCAAAGGGCTTACAACGCCTTAAATAGAAAAAAACCTAGCAAAATTCGGAAAATAGAATAAAAAGATATTTTTCCAAAAATAAAAAAATATGAGATCACTACTAAGATGGAAAATCCTTATCTTCAGGATTATCCTCTAACAAACGGAATATAAATCCAAATTTTATGGAAAAAGATATTACAAAAATAAAAATTACCATAAATAGCAAAAAGGCCTAAACGAGGGCCTAAACGATGGATTTTGCCCAAAATTGGCCCTGCGTCAGGACCGAAGGCGCTAAGCTTTATTCATTGGCTCGATTTTGATCGAATTAAACTAGCAATTTGCCAAAAACGAACCAACCCGAAGTTATCATGAAATAAAAAAATAAAAAAAAACACTATTTTACCTTGCGACTGTCCCATTTCATCATAAACTCTAAACTCTTATGCACTTCATCAGAAAACTACTCAATTCTAGTTCTTAAAAATGTTTTATGCTCATATAGCATGTGTCAAAACCAACACCACTTTATGCAAGAAAATAGTTCAAATAAGCTTTTGAAATCCTGACATATTTCACTAGCATCAATCATCTAAGAAACAAATAAAATCCTTGAATTCGTATGCACTACAAAGTAGCTGTTTGATGGACTTATAATTTAATACATTTCTACCATAAATTATAGCAACCATACAATGTAAAATACAAGTCAATCAATGCTACATGCAAAATTTCCCATCCTTCTTAATCCATAATTTTCAACATTATCTTGTAGGGGGAAAAAAATTGAGACAGTAATGCAATTGTAAGGTACAGTTTGTAAACACATTGTTGAAGTAATAAGATAATTAGTGGCAAAAACCTTCTAGAATTCATGGCTAAGAAGACCAAATTATCTGGAGATCACTTTTGGATATCAATACCTTGCCACAGCTTAGGGTTCGAAATTCTGCATTCAAAAAGATTATAAATGAACATTAGAACTCACACGAGGCATAAAGAATTCAAATCGTGAATCTCAAGTGGTAATTTTAATGAAGGACCGTAACTTGATATTACGGTGGAAATTACAGATCTGAAGGAGTGTGTCTCAACTTACTAGAGGGAGAAACAATTCTCCTAAACTAAGATTCATTAGATATTTAGAACAAGATTAAACCAACTCGTTCAATTTCGAACGAAGAGGCAATCATATTTGGACAGACAGACAGTGGCAGACATAAAATGTAATTCGAATAAAAAAAATTATAAAAAAAATTAAAAAGGTAAAATGGAGAAGAAGAAGAAGCAACAATCGGTTAGTAATTTCAAAGATCCGAGACAGAATAAAAACAGAAATGATATTAAAAAATTACGCCCCTAAAAATTCAAATTATTACACACATCCAAATGCATCAATCAATATGAGCAAGAATAAATCAATCTATTAAAAATGAAAGCGATATTTTAATTGAATTAAATCAATATGGAAAAACGCAAGTACCTTGGGAGGGAGAGCTTTTCTGAGAAACGAATTGAGAAGCAGAATGGGTTTTACTTACCGTTAACGTTACAACATGTTTGCTATCAAAAAGTAAGTATAATTTTTTTATTTAAGCACTGTATTCAGTTTGTTATTATTATATACTCATATTTTAACACTTGAAAAGTTATTTGCAAAGCTTTTAGCTAAATGAAAATAATTCAAGAACCAGTGTATTATTATACCCTCATCAAATCCGATATTTCATTTCATTTTAAATAATAACCAGACAAATACAAAAAGAGATTTTCCGTAAATATTACTTCATTCCTAGATTATAAATAAACGTACATAAATTATTCATTTTCTAATATACTCGTTCTTAAGGTCAAGTTAATGTTACACCAATCATATATTAACGTAGTTGACCTCAAATTTATCGGAATAAAGCTTAATTTGTTGTAGTACAGTCACTATAGTGGTATAAACAAACATTCGCGTATCGTTGAAGTCACGAATATTTATCTTAAACATAGTTTTATTACAATGAAAAATCACCATCTGCAAGGGACAAATGTTTATTACAAGCAAGATAAAGCAATAGCAGCAAAGTCCTTAATGCTTATTTCTTTTCAACAGGCTTATTCTTGAAAAACTCCTAGGCAACTTCAGCATCACAGATTTTCCCAGTGAAAGTGCTGAAGAATTCTTTTGGCTGGTTCAATCAATATGTCATGAGATGGAATTAAAATCGAGCCAATTGTTGTCCTAGCCTAATTTGAATGTGTTACCACTTGATATATTGGACTAGTGAATTTCCCGTTACTTATTTCCCGAAAGGAAAACAGGGAAAGAGTTCAGTTTCAGTAATTGCCTCCGGAGGTGCCTTCAACTGGAGCCCCGGGATGACAAGAAAGGCATTGGGCAGAGGCTCAACACCCATCCATTTGCCCTCCAAGAACACCTGAAGTCCTGGTACTGAACATTGTTGAAGCATACTTATGAGATTAGGATCACGATGTTCAGGCATTCCCAGTGTCAAACTTGGATTAGGACATGAGATATGATGATTAATAGACAGCAACTGAATTTTACTTAGATCACTGACGAAATCCCCCGGTTCCACTCCAAGTCCTTATGAAATCAGATTCAAAATCCCTAACAGAAACGTCCTCACTTCAACACCATATGCACCACCAACTTCTCTGAAAAGAAAACGTGAAAATCCTATCCATTACCTACCAACCCGACTTTTTTTATTTCACTATTCGTGAAAAATCAAGCAAACAAAGATAAAGAATTATACCGGTATCTGACTGGCCTTTCTGGCTAATGTTGAATGTGATCTTCAATAGGATGGCATTGATGAGTGAAATTATCTCTCTGATAATTAGTGGTGGCAATGGCTCGGCTCGACCCTTAATCGCACGAGCTAGCGCGAGCCGAGCGAAATTGGGCGAGCACGGCTCAGCCCACGAGCTAGTGGCTCGTCCGAGCTCGTCCAAATTTTTTATATTTTTTTTAAAGAGTTTTACAAATAAATGAAATAATAGAAAACACTTTTAAAAAAAATAAAAAGTGTTAAAAAATACAAATAATTGAACGAAAATAATTTTTTATTTATATCATATTGTAATACTTTTTATAAAGTATAAAATATTTATATAATGAAGACGAATTATTTTTTGAAATACATTTACAAAAAAATATATTTTTTTTATTTCTTTTTAAAGTAGATAAAATGTAAACCCTTCTCCTTTATTTGGGTTTGGGACCGGCTACATCAATTTTAAGTAGGCAGAGTTAAAATTGTACACGAACAACTTGTTGTAACGTGTACAATTTTTAAAGAAAATTAAATTTAACAATTAAAAAATAAAGAAATTTTGATTAATATAATTAAATCAAATATCATTTACCTGATGACATGCAATTTCAGCGTATTTTTCTTGTAGTCGAAAATGAACGTCCTATCAATCCTTCACGCACATTAACGCTTCCAAAACATCTTTTTTCAGTCGGCTTCTGGTATCGGTCAAAACCCTTTTACCTGCACTAAAGCAAATTTCGAAGCAACAGTGCTAACCAAAGGTGTCAGCAGATCTTTCGCAATTGCAGAAACAATTGGCCAACGCCTTTCATACTTTCGCTAGAATTCAATTACTTCTTCTAAATTTTTTTTAATTGTTTTGTCTATTGGCATATTATGATTGAAGTAATCAATTAATTTGGCAGGCATCGCATTTTGAGTTTCGGCCAATGTTTGATGAGATACAAATGTAGACGACATGACACTAGATGAATATATTGCAGTTGCATCATAACTAAATGTATTAATGCTTTGAAATAAATTCATTGTTTCGGCATCATCTTCTTCAATTTCAGCAGAAGAAGTAGGTGCAGAGGGTACCCGACTAACATTAGCACCCATTCTTTCCACATATAAATCATACATTCCACATAATATTTGCTCTAAATTCTTATAGGTGATAAGTGTATCAAGTATTAAAACTTTATTGATTTGATCAATTACGTATTTAGTTCCCGAAATATTATATCGAGGGTCCCTTGCGCATGCTAAAAGAAATAATATAGGCAGTTCTTCCCAATATTTTCTAAACTTTAATTTCATAGCAATTATAATTTCACTAAAAGCAGGATCATTTTTATATTTATGAAATATTCTTACAATTATATAAAAGCGTTCAAGCACCATACAGCTTGTAGGATAATAAATGCCCGATAAAATCTTTGTGGTCTCATAAAAAGATATCAAAAATCGTTTAACTTTCAAAACTAAAATCCAATCAAATTCATTTAATATACCATCGTCATCATTTCTAACGTGTCTATTGTTATAAAAGTCAGTTATTAAATTTTCGAAATCTTTACATGACTTTAATAACAAGAAAGCAGAGTTCCATCTATGGCCTACGTCGCTAACAAATGTTTTAGCAGTCATCACCCCTAGGTCAACACAAAAATCTTCAAATGCTTGTTTTCTACTAGGAGAGATCGTAATACATACTAATTCATTCATAATCCTTTGAAGTTCATCATTTATATGTTTTAAATCATCTTGCACAATTAAATTTAAGATATGACACACACAACGAATATGAAACAAATACCCACTAAAATCAAGTTAAAGTGTTCTACACAATTTATCAACGACTACTTTATTAACACTAGTATTATCAAAAGTAAAATATCGAATTTTAGTCTCGCAATGATATTCTCTAACAATACTGATTATAGCATTATGTATATTATTAGCATTGTAAAGAAACTCAATAATTCTAAAAGCAATAATTTTCTTATGCATGCACCAAAGTGAATTTATATAGTGTGCTGTTGCAGCTATATATGCTCTTTTATTAACCCCTTCCCATATATCAGAAGTTAAAAATATAATACCCCCATATTGTTGCAAATTCATAATTAATTGTTGTTTTGAATTATTGAAATAATTTATTGTATCGGCACGAAGAGTGTTTCGACTTACCCTAACGTACCTCGGTTGTAGATATTCTTTCACGAACGAGACGAAGTGTTAGTTGTTTGCAATAACCAGAGGCAACTCAGTGGCGAAACAAATTTCACCATTCCGGTTCGAGTATTGTCCTCCGAATACACCTACGTGGATAGGGGTGAAGTTGTAGAACCGGCGCTTGGACTGCCACATTGCAATTGTATTTGACCAGCTGGAAGAAGTCTATGTCTGACCGCACATACTTTGTAGTGGCGGTTGAGATGGGTGGTACCAATTCCTTTTTGGCATGCTAATCTTTGTTGGCAGTATTTACATACCGCTTTAGATTCTGTAAGGCCATCGATGACTTTTCCTATTGAAATCAATTTAAAGTGATCTCAACATTTTGCTTGTTTTTTAGCCTTTCGCTTTCCCCTCGCATCTGGGATGTTTAATTCAGCATCTTCATTCTCATGTTCCGCTTCGAGAATATTAATATCATCCAAATCAATTGCATTGTAGCTTCCTTGACCATGGATGTGAACATCTTCAGGTATTGGTAGGTCATTTAGACCGACAAATTCATTTGAAAATTGACTTTGCGACGTCCTAGGCGATTCACCATGATGTGGCCCACATCCTGTATCGAACAAGCTTTCAACAAATGAGCGTTGATCCATTTGTTTGATTGTTTATGATAAAATTTTAACTAGAAGAATATAAATGTAGTGAGATTGTGAGAATTGAGAATTGGATGAATTGAAATTGTAATTAATAAATTGTAAAAATTGAATTGATATTGTATATTTTTCAGTACAAGAGAGTAAAAACTCGATAATTGATATAATAAAAGAGAGTTTAGAGACTTGGAGTAGCAATTGATATGAAAAAAAATCTTTGGAAGAATATGTATTTATAGTAGAGGGGGGGGAGGGGAATTAAAAAAAAAAAATTTATTTTAGTGATCAAAATGGTCACTGAAAAAGTGACCAAAACGGTCACTTTACTTTGGGGGCTCGATGAGCCACGACAGCCCACGAGCCCCATTTTCATGAGTCGAGCCGACGAGCGGCTCGACCCTTTTGACATCCCTACCGATAATGAACCTCTTCTGTGTTGTAGTTCAATGTGCTCGAGTAAATTCTGCAACTTTTATTGATGTCATTCGAGTAAAAGCTCGCCTTGTACTCAGCTGGCATCCCAAAGAACTCCTTAAATAAACTCATCGTGTCATCCACTAAACTATCACAAACTCCATGGTTGATCACCTGCATTAACAGCTCACAACACTTGGTTTTTTGTAAATTACAGTAACAATTAGGAATCCCAAGAACTAGAAAGCATGAACCCCGAAAGATTCCAAATTCTTGGCTTGCATTAAAAATCTGCTGAATTTTCTCGACTCTGTCATGGCCTTTGGCCTTTTTGAGATTGATTATAGGTAGGGGCACAATCAAATTCTGTACAAATTAAATACTTTATTCTTAATTTTTGAATAATTCATACTTAACCTGAGAAAATGCAAATTTACATTTAAAAGACATTTTTCATTAATATTTTGCTCATCATTTTTATCCATTTGATTCGAACATAATATTTTATTAATATTTTGCTCATCACACTAAAATACATATTTACATTTAAAAATTTTGTAGAATATTTGATATAAACAATCAATTCAAGTAATCGAAAGGAAAAATATATAACAAATATTCAATACTAATAATCAATCAAATAAACACAATTCATTAAATTAGATATAATCAATTCAGACATACTCTATACACAGAAATAGGATAAGAGAAAATGCAAATTTTAATTCTAACTAATTGAAATTTTGATTGGGAAGATAAAATTTGTAGTAGATGTGATAATTTGCAGAGAAATTATAGACAAAATTTTAAAAAAATATAGAAGGGCTAAAGTTTTGGTAATAGGCGCAAGGAAAGAGTAAGATAAAGCAAAAAGAGAGGGAAAAATTTGTGATTTTGCCTTTGTTTGGTGAAGATTAAAATCATACTTTTAGTAAATTTGGATAAAAGTTGAAAAGTTAAGAATTTCATAAAATATGTTATTAAAACTAATTGTTAATTTAAATTTAGATTTCAACCGATATGAAACAGGACTTTATCACCAAAACAAAAAATTTGGGTGACCCCCCGGTTCCACCATTGATTACAGGAACAGTTGTCCCCAGGCCTTCTGTCTGTTGGGAATTCATAACTTGTTGGCAAAGATTGAACATCTATCCAGTTTGACATAAGAATTTCCATCCTTTGTTTTTAATCTTCAAATAATATTTGGGTTTTTGATGTAGCAGATGAAGATAAACACAGGTTTTATACTAGGGTTTCTTTCCATCAAGGGTAAAGGTAGAAACTGGATTTGATTAAGTTATCGCAATGTTGGTCCCAAGTAATACATATCACTTTCCTTTCCTATAATTTGATGTTTTTGACGTTGAATACAAAATTTAAATAAATAAATAAATGTGAATGTATTGAGTTTAATACTATATCAATGTATGAAGCCGCATGTTAGAGGAAAACGCGACCAATTATTTCAAAGCCCGAGCTAATAAGAAAGGCACAACTAAGCCCTTTATCACCCATCTTCTTTTGGATTTTACTTTTGAGAATTCCTTACGAGGTACAACCACCCTCGTGTTCACATGATGCTCCACGTACGGGCGGACCCAACCTTCTTGGGTTGTGGGATTAAAAATTAATACGTAACTTTTTTAAACATTATAATATTAATGAAAATAAATTAATATACATTTGATAACTTGAAAATGTCTTATAATTATATCATTATCAATATTATTAAATGAATTTTTTTACATATATAGTTTTGTTTATCATGTCATTATGGATGTTGAGCTAACGGCAAGTAAATCAAATTGGATGAGTAAATGAATTGAAATAAAATTCACATTGAATTTAGAAAGTAAATGAAATTTAAGTTTAATGAAAAAATAATTTTAAAGTAATTCAAATTACATTTAATCCGCAACGATTTTAGAAATTTTGACGTCATTTTCATGTAAAATTTTCTAATAAAATGATATAAATTATATTGGAAAATTCATCTTGCAAAAATAATAAACGTTAATGAAATAATTGATTTTTTTAAAAGAAAATGCGAGTTAAACGCCTCTTTTAGTATGTACGTTTGACGCATATTTAACTATTTTCAGTATTTGTTTGAACTATTCGATATGACTACGATATAGTTCTCAAAACGAGCTTCTAGATGACACCGGCGATTTGTAGATCCGAATAGTACATGATTATTAGCAAATTTTAAAAGTTAGCATATTATCGAAATTTTTGAAATATTAATTTGAAACAACCTATTTTAATACGTCGTAACTTTTCATATGATTAATCATTCCACACACCATTAAGAAGCAAAAAATTAGGTCATGAGCGCTTCGAAATAATATTAAGAATGCAATATTTCGACTTCATTTGACATTTGACATGTATTAAAGTAAATCGAAAATGATTTAAAACAACTATTGTTTGATTTAAAAAAAAACCAAAATTTTGTGGGATCAGTTCAATCCACATGACCCCATGTGGGTCCGCCAGTGGCTCCACGTCAAAACTATTGCTCGATTAACATTAACGATTCATATTATACTATAATATTTACCTTCATTTTGCCATAATGACATTGTTTATTGGTTAAATCTTGAATAATTCACATCCTAGATACATTTTCTGTAAGTAAATCTCGTTGGACTCAATATAGTGATAACATGCTCTTTTCTATGCAACTAATGTGAAATTTGTCCCAAATTAAATATTTGTGTTGATATATATAAAATCTTCACTCAATGACAATGCTATTTTTTGTATATTTGTATGATTTTATGTTCACACTGGTATTTAGGAGATTAATTTCGTATGCATTGTCAAATTTTCTTAAAATTAAAAATATGCCCTCAAAACGAAGCATTCGACTTTCAATCAACCTTTTTTTCTTTTCCTTTTGGTGGCAATATTCTGATATATACCTTTTGCTTTCAAGACAACTCAGCGAAAAAGAAAATTTTCATATTAAAATGAAATTATGGAAATTCAATAGTATAGAAGTAGCAGTGTTGGACCACATTTTATCCTGAATTGGCACCACTTCCACATGATTGCTTATATACACTTCATTTTTAGTCAAAAAGCAAAAATCTGAATTAGCTTTGCACAATCGGAAAGGTAAACAGCAGCAAACCAATATTGAAAATGATCCGTCTGCATCAGAATAATAAAGCTTCTCAACACAGTAACCAAACTCTCCACGAAAACATGTTCCTCCGCTCGGCGTCCACACGTGACACCCGAACCCAAATCCGGGTTCCCAAAATTCCTCCTGAAATTAACTATCACTGGACAGGGTCGAAGCACACCCTATAGCACAAACCAAACCAAATGCACAATCAGAAGGTCCCTTGCCAATATTGTCACCTTCAATGATTTCTAAAGCATTACAGATATCTCCAAAACTGTACCTACACTCCATGAGTCCATTGGCATTACAAGAACACAGTGTACCCGCTAAAATTGGTGGCAAAGCGGAATCACCAACACTCCCTTGAGCAAAGTTCTTAACTGACCCAGAGCCAAACTTGAGAGGTACTGTACCAAATTGAATGTCCACAACGGTACTAAACTTGTCCAAATGTCTCTGAACTGGCTCTGCGCTCCCCTGCAAGATGTACAAATGGGATTTCCTCTGTCCCTCCAGTACAACCCGGACACCCCTTCGAACCTTCAAGACTCCACCTCCACCAGAAAATTTGTACCATTTTTCATCCAAAGTACTCAGTGATATGATATTCTTTGTCAAGTCTGGAACATGGCGAACCTGATCGAGTGTCCTCATTGTTCCATCCTGTAGCTTCAATCTGACCCGACTGATTCCTGCAACCCGACAAGATTGGTCGTTTCCCATGACAACTCCACCTTGCTTCACCGTCTCATATGTTTGAAATAAAGTCTTATTGGGACACATATGATACGAACAAATAGAATCCAGAATCCACTCCTCAGGTTTGGATTCCCCATCAGATACAGCCAACATCATATCTCCATCATCACAAAAATTTTCAGCAATATTAGTCTTATTCGAATTACCTGATTGCTCCGCATGATTTGCATGTAAATCACCTTTACCTTGCAAATTGTCGCAATCTTTTTTGATGTGTCCTTTCCTTTTGCAGTAATAACAATACACATTGCTGTATTTCACCTTCGATCTATCCCTCCGTCGATCACCATGAGTAATAAGAGTATCCCCACTCCTAGATGCAGGATCTCCAATCAACAATTCCATATTCTCTTTTGAGAACAGGGCGTTGTATACCTCCTCAATGGATAACGTGTCACGACTATACAGAATTGTATCACGAAATGACGAAAAAGAATTGGGTAGCGAACACAACAGGACCAAGGCTAGATCCTCTTCATCATATTTTACCTCCAACATCTCCAAATCTGCAACGATCTCCTTGAACACAGCAAGGTGGTCCTGCAGTGATCCTTCTTCCGCCATGCGATGAGAATACAACCTCTGCTTTAGAATCAGTTTGCTCCTCAAACTCTTTGTCATGCACAACTGCTCCAGCTTGAGCCACAAAGCAGCCGCTGTCTTTTCCTTCAAAACATCTTGCAGCAAATTGTTGGATAAATGAAGTTGGATTTGCGCTAAAGCCTTCCGATCCTTCCGTTGTTTCTCCTCCATAGACAAGTTTGCTGGCATCCTATCAAAACCCAGCAAAGCATCATCAAGATCCATCTGCGTCAACACAGCTCTCACCTTTACTTGCCACAGCGAAAATCTTGTATTGCGATCCAATAGCGAAATTTCATACGTCAACGAATTCATCTCTGAAAAATCTCAATCAAATCAGGAAGAACTTGTAACCTGCAACACCAAAAACTGAAAACTACCGAACGTGCAAGGGGCAAAATAGTCCAGAACCACAATTTTGTCCAAAACTGAAATTGGACACCACCACAAGGTCCGTCTCGTCATCCGGAGAAAACTACCTGAAGACACCGTCGTCGAAAACCATCGCACGCGCCGCTACTCTCCTCGCCGGAGTTCCACTGCCGACGACTGGTCGGAAAACGCGCCGACAACCTGTGACCCTTTCTGGACCGTGTCTGCCTGTTGAGTCCACTGGTGGTATTCGTTTCTCCAAACTCTTTTTGGTTTGACCAGAAAACGCAAAAACAGATCCGGCAGAAAATCGAAAAATTAGACAGATTCGTTTTCTGATTTTCTGGTAATTTTCAGACAATTTTTCGATCAGTTTCAGGCCAAAAATCCACCAATAATCCCGCTCTGATACCACTTGTTGGGACCGATTGACCAATAATACAGGAATTGAGATTTAATGAATTCCACTTGTTGTAATTGAAGTATTGAACAAGATCACAAATAACCCAAGAACAAGATTAAAGTAAGTAAAAGAAAAACTCGCAGAAGAAACGATATTTTATTAATTCACTATGAAAGGAGAGTACAATACAGCAAAATGTTTCAATAAAATTGACAGAGGAGCCTTGTATTTATAGTATAAAATCTAGCCCTAAAAGGGTCCCAAAAAAGGTAGAAAATCTATTGCAATTTAGACTCCTATTTGAGTCACACTTCTAACAACCTTCACTGCCAAGGGGCAAAGGCAAGGCCTTCGTAAGAGACTCGAAGGATGAACCACGAGCTTTTGACTTTAATTGTTCAAGAACTCGAGTAGCTTCTTTGAGTTCATCTTGAGCACTTGGCCCGTGGCCCTCCCATGCTTCAACTACCTGCTCCTAGAAGTTAATGGCAAGTGGATAGCTGTTCAATTAAGGAAGGAAAAAAGATGTTATATAAAATATTTTCCACCCGACAAAGAGCAAATGTACAACAATAGCAACCAAAAATACATGATATCAAGATAATCTTTAATCAATTGATAGAATAGTAATCTACCGTTTTATTTTTTATTTTATTTAGTGGAGCTTTAAAGGAACATGTGGACAAACCCATTCATCAATTTATCCATATCTTATGAGATTTCAGCCGTTAATGAAGGTCTTGGCTATCTATAACAAATCTGAGGATTCGTTCAAACAATTTTCTAAAGGAGCATTGGAATGAATGTTTTAAGCATAAAATCAAAATGTTGCATCTATTTTCAAGTCAAAGTCATGAGCACGGGCAGATTTCCCCCTCCTTCCTGAATAAGCTAGCAGAAAAGAAATACGTATGATTTCCACATAAATTTGGCAAGTCAATAGCTCAAAAGAGAGAATAATCAACGATTTTTAAAATGAGTGCTGATCCTATAGGAAGTGTACACTACTCCACATAATTTTACCATAGCCGTTTAACACCTATTTTTCAACCCCAAAGGTTGAAATTGCTCAAGCTGGCATTATTTGTCCCCTTGAATAGAGCGAAACATAATCAACGTTGGACATGTATTATTCCATGAGAAATGAGCACTACAGGAAACTTCAAGCATGCATAGGAAAAAGGACTTCAATTCAGTTATTTGATAGTGCAGTTTTTTAAGATTTTATAGGTAAACCATTGTGTTGTTTTCTAGAAAGGACTCTTGATACAGAAAGATGATAGGTCAGAAACAGTCTTTAGATTGGGATAACTAAAATAATCAATGAAACACTCTTCAGAAACTTATGGTTACTTACACAGTGGATGAATGAACTTCATTAAAAGAAACAAATTATTTATAAGGACCATTTCACATTGGTTTACATATATATATTTTCATAAAGCACGCATCTTGAACATATCCAACAGAAAATCAGCAAGTGAGAAAACAACAATAACATTTTGGCTGGTACTACTTTATGATGGAGCTTGTGAATTTCAGTAGGATAAGTAGAGAGTATCGTGACTGCAAAGTTCAATCTAGTGTTCACATATCCATTGACAACCATATCCATATGTATGCATTGTTGTGTGCACATTCACTTGATCAACAATAATAAGTCTAAATCAATATTCAATAGGAGTAAGCTGGAGCACCTATATGTGCATAGCATAATCCAACATGTGAATAAAACTATTATTGTTCCAATATACATGCACGAGTAAAATATCACATTCATTTTTGTTTCATTGTCTCCTTCCCTAAAACAAAGTTTCAAGCCTCAACTCTCAGCAGAGTAGCAGAAGCTCTGAAAGCTCCAAACCCCCCCAACCCCACACACACAGCCCGTAAGAATAAAGGGAAAAAACTCCATCCCATTCTTAATGCTGTACATGGTGATGCCTATATATCTTGAGAATGATTAACCATCAAGTGTCAAAGAGAGTTTAACAATGAATATCATCATAATACTACATGCACAATATATGAACCAAAAGGTGTGTTTGAAAGTATAGCATGATGCTCTAGAAATATTTCATAAACTCAATAAAGTTATTTGTGACAACACGTGGTGGGAACTTAGTATTCACAAAAAATGAAAACGTCCATCTAGTACTACACCAGGAATTTGTAAGCATTAGGGGAGAGTTAAACTATAACCAGAAATGAAAAGGCGATTGTTTTTCAATTTTTACCTTCCCATGGCACCATATGCTTTTGAAAGGTTCTGACACGCTTCTATTGAATCCGCATGATGAGGACCTAAAGACACATCCATGATATCTTTCGCATATGCAAAAACCTGGGCAGCTGATTGTGGTCTTTCTAATTCTAAAAAAGCTGCTCCCAAGTTATTATAAACATAACCCACTCCAAAATGCTTGGAACCAAAACTCTCTTTTAATCTTTCTGCAGCATCTTCCAAGTAAGGAATTGCCTCTTCCACCTTCCCTGTCAACAGAAGCAACCAACCAATTCTTGCAGAAACACTTCCCACTGAATGTTGCTCTTGAGGCAGTTTCTCAAGCATTGCCACTGTTCTCTTTAACAAGGAGATTGCAGTTTCAAATTCATTCATAGTCTCATACTGCATAGAAATTTCCATAAATGCCTCAGCAACATTGAGAGAAGAGCTTTCTTTCTTGTCGAGAATTCCACAGGCAATCTCGAGACACCTCTTTGAGTCTGCAAACTTCTCCTGATTACACAAAGCTTTGGCCATGGAAGTAAAGACCATAGCTCGATCCTCACTCTCCTTGTCAGTCTGCTGAACAACGCCCTTCAAAGTATTGATAGCCTCGTCATACCTCCCCAGGGCAATTTGCATATTGGCTGCATCAATCTCTGCATGAAGCAAATCTGAACTATGACCCCAGTTCTTCAAGATCCTCTGTGATAATTGATTTTGCTCCAACGCCTTCTCATGCTCTTCTAATCCAGTATAAATAACTCCAAGAAGCCTCCTATCATGGGCAACTTCCACCGAGTTATGCCCCAACCGAGTTTTATGGATTTCTATTGCCTTCAAACAAAATGGAAGCGCCTCCTTAAAATTCAGAACAGCGGCATATGCCTCTGCTACATCCCTATTAGCCTTCCCACGTTCTCTACTATCTTATTCCAAAATCATTTCTTTAATCTCAAAAGACTTCCTAAGATTACCAATAGCCTCCTCTCTCCTACCCATTGCCGTCTTAGTATTATACAATTCAAACTGAACGGCATGTAAAACAGGTCTGATATCGTTAGCACTACAGGAACCCTCCTCCTCTAACTTACATAATACTCTATTAGCCCTATTCAAATACCCCAAACTATCACTAAACCTGTTTAGATTATAAGAAGCAGAACCCAACAATTGCAAAGTAATGGCAAGAGGCAAAGATGACTTATTACTATTATTGTGATTATCATCCATAATTTTCAAAGCCCTTTGAGCAAAAGACACAGCCTTTTCAGGGTCCTCACCTTCTTAGTCAAGTTTGAGGCCCATTTTCAAGCACGCCAAGCCCAGCTTTCTCTCATCAAAGGAAAGCCTCCATGTCTTTGAATGCTTCAAGCATGTCATCCGCCGACTCGGCCGACTCAAAATCCTCCTCAATTTGTGATCTTTCTTTAATTTTCCTCTGTCTTGAGGATAAAAGAGAGACATTTTGGCCATTTGGGTCAACAAGGGTGTTCAGATTCTGAGACGAGGCCGTCTGAAATTTATAGGTTTTGGGGCTAGAAAAGAGTAAAGATTGAGTCTTTGGACAAGAATTCAGAGTATGTGACTCGTGGTTCGATGACTGATCATTGGTGGTGGCCGAGGGGGCGAGGCAAGAATAGTGGGTGGTGGAGTCTCTGAAAAGGATATAAGAAGAGGTTTTGGTGGATGGTTGGCGGAGGTGACAGAGGAGTCTCGATGAAGCTCTTCTCATGGTAATGGATTTGTATGGAATTTGATGGTTATTGACAGTGCACTCTATTGGGGGTTTCGGTTTGTCGAACCCTTGAACCCTAAACCCTTCAAACTAGATTTTTCAATTTTCCGATCTCTCACTGTACAAAAGTTAGGAAAATTGAAGGTTGGCTCCCAGCATTATGCCCTTTATACCCTATTTTTCAACCCCACGGCCACATAAACAGATGCCACCAAGCACTAGTGAGACTGAATCACATAATCTGATAAATGGCCTTTTTTTCAAAATATACTAATAAAATACTTGTGCTAGTTATTCACTTTGAATAATGTTAAATGTACATTCCATGGTTTATATCTTTTTTGACATCCACTGTGTTGTCAAAAAACTGTGGACGGAAAAGTAATTTAATAAAAAAATATATAAATTGATGAATGATATATTGTCACTAGCACAATGTAAACAATGATGTCAAATATGATATACATGTAACATGATTGATTCACTTTTTACGTGCATCAAAATAAATAAACAAACACAAAACTTCCATGTCTGATTGAAGCATTGTTGTGAAAGACTTACTGATAGCCACAATAAAATCAAGTGAGTACTATGTAAATACGAGGAATGGTTTGAAAAGACATTGTTTACATCAGTGTTTTCAACTTAAACAGACTTTAGTAGCATCCACTTCCCCCTCCAAATCATTATCAACCTGAAGCCTATTCAATATTTAATTATATACAAGATATATACAACAAAGAATTTAGAGATGCATTCCTGCAGAATCACACAAGATTTGAAGGATCAGCACTCTCAGTAGGCCTCTCTAAAGGCCTGCTTTCATATATATCATCGAATGGAAGACTGAATTCGCCACCATCTAAGTTGTCTATAAAGAAAGATTGAGAAAGCCTCTTACGATTCCTCCATTCCGAGTCTTCTTGATCCTCCACACTCTGCTCTGAGAAATTATCGTAATTATAATGCGGAGCATTGTGGAAGAAATTTGGAGGATCAAGAAAACTTGTCTGCGGATCCGCACCTTGTGGTTGACTTCTAGCCCACCAATGGCTCCCTGTAGGGCGGTGTTCTGCATTACTTGTGTTGTGATGTTGCAAGACACTTTGCTGAAAGAGAGGAGAAGATGTAGAAGCCTCAAGATGACTCTGAACTCGATCGACATCAAGATATCTCCAGTTGCCACAATATTTTGCTTCGTTTTTTGATGAGTGGGAAGCATTCCGGAAATCATTAGGGTTCTCCTCGACATCGGCAAAAGTGTTAAATGAAATGTCTCTTGTATAACCAGCTCTATCGTGATTTCGTGAGGTATAATACCAGTCGAGAATATATGGAAAATTCTTCTCTTCAACATCTATCAGCCACATCGAATCAGTTACAGCATTACCAAAAGGCATTTCCCTCGAAAAGTTGTAGTTTCGGCCACCAAACCCTCCAAAATTTGGACTCTGCTGCTGCATTCTAGAAGCCAACTCTGCAATTCTTGTTCCTTGTCCTTGCAACTTTTGATCTCGAAACGCTTTGATAGATGCAAGGAAATGTTTCCCCTGAGCATCTGGTTCCCACGAAGGATAGCTAATCTGGAAGCTGCAAGCATGGTAGTTGAGTTCATCAGAACCATCTCAAATTTTCCCAAATAAGACCAAGATAGAAGCATATGACATGATTAAAGATGGTTATACCTCAAGGCTGATTTTTCCATTTTCCCCTGGGAGCTTCTCTTAATGCGAGGCGAATTAAATGGTGAGCCATATTTGCTGTTGCCATGATCTTTAAAATTGAAGACACCGAAACTGCCGGAGGAGAAAAATTCATCAAGTTGCTGGATTTGGACAGTATAGAGAGGAAAACATAACCTATTGTGCAGGAAAACTTTAATAACCTAAAATCTTGTTTGGTATACAGCCCAGTAAGGTATAATGTTGAATACTAAACTTCACTGATAGTTTTAAGTGGAAAAGGAGAAGATATGTGCTATACGAACCAGCAAACATGGCCTACACCTTCAACGTTCGTAGTAAAATCCACAATGAACTGCAAAATGTCATCCACCCGCTGCAACATCAAAACAGCTTATTAGTTCAGAAACAACTAGAGTGAGATAAAAAAAAAAACATTTAAAGTCACAACCTTTGGGACAACGAATAGAAGCAAGTAAGGCGTGATAAAGATTGAGGCCATCTCCTCCAGCAGCATCATTCCACTGTACTGCACCAAGAAATAGATCCACATTAGCCTAAAGTAGTTCAAAGTAATGCAGCCCATAAACAGAAACTAGGGATTGTTTTTGGCCATTTTGCAGTTTGAGAATGGTTATAGTAGCTTTTAGATTTTCCTCCAGTATTAGGGTTTTATTTTGGTGACTTACGCTTTATTTCTACCACTAGCGCTAGGATTATTTATATTAATTTTGAGATTTCCTTCTCACGCTAGAAATTTGGTTGCAGTGTACAATAAGACCATAAAGATCTGTTTAGATGAGGACCAATTCAATAAGAAAGTGAGTCTTGTCAATTATCTGTCCAAATTCTTGGTAATCCACGTGAAGGACTCCAAATTCTCTGTATCTGGGGTGAATTACGAATTTTTTAATATCTATTTCCTGGCATTCACGAGAGAATAAACAAGAGCTAGAAGGTTGGATTATGAATTGTGTGTTTCCGTAAATCAACCTTTTGGCATCTACAATAACAATCAAATGTTAAAAAATAATAGCAGATTCGAAAACATTTATGTTTTTGATAATGAAATTCTTGCACTCATAGGACCTCTTGGCATCACAACAGCAGTAGAATATTTAATAAACCCGGGGAAGAAAGGGGTCAGAGGTAGGGTGGAGGGAGGGATGGACTGTGAATATGCCCTACTAGAAGCCACTGAAAACTGCCAAATTATTCCAACAAACTCTTTATGAAACAAGCAGTTAATTAATAATATTTGAAAGGTAAAATTGTAGCAAGGTCCCCAACCTATGCATTCTGCTCAAATGCATCCAAAACCTTTAAATCTGGGTCGCCAAATCCTCAGCCTTTTTGTTAATGTAGCAAAATTAGTCCTAGGGGATGGTTTTCATCCAAATGCATGTTAAAATTGCATGTCTCTCACACACTCCCTTTACTGAGGAATAAAATAAGTAAATACATATAAGCCCCCGTTTGGCCCCTATTAAATTAAATTTCATTTTTCTCTCTCTTAGTTTTAACTACACAATCTTCTATAAAATAATATTATACGTAAATCGTAAACTTTTCCTTCTTTTTCAACCACCCATTCTCCAAAAAATACTATTCCACCCATTATAATTTGAAATAATGAAGGCCAAATGGGGGCTAAATTTAGTGAAAAATTAAAGTAAAGGAGGAGAAGGTGGGGTATGAAGGTCGACTGTTGGAATGGGGAGGGGCAGTGGTTGATGTGTGTGTGTGGTTGGGGGGGGGGGGGGGGGGGGGGAGGTGTTGGAGGCCCTGGAGCTGGGATTCAGTGTACATCATGTGCAATGCATGAGCATTTGTAATGTCAATTTGGAGCAAAACTGTCTACTTGGACTAAATCTGCTCCAATAGAAGATTGAGGATTTGACTACCAAAATTTAAAGGTTAGGTCGTATTGGCACAAAATACCTTGGTTGTAAATGGAGTCGGGGGCAGATTTCAAGGTAACCAGCTTAGAAACTGAAGTCTGGTATATAGCATGTGAATACCTGAAATAGAGTTTCAAATTCCGCCCGTACAGTCTCAGTATTCTCCTTTTCCCGCCATTTTTTTGGCATATAATGTGTATGTTGGACCACACGTGTCATTGCCCCCAGTGGATCCAGGACAAGCAACTCATCCACCATTGCAGCCCGACTTATAGCAGTTATAGTTCCAAAAACAGCAGCATACCAAAATAAGTTGCGACCAAATATCTGCGAGATTCAAACAAATGATCGATGAAAAAAATGCCTTAATTACAAGAACAGACATGCTGCCAAATACATATAAGTAGTGTGAGTCAAAAGTGTTACATGGCCTTCTAGCAGAGACTCTTCTAGGAAGGCAATAATTATGAGGACAGCAGCAAAGCCACCAGAAACAAACGAGATAAACTTTGCAATAATGGTTAGTATAGGTGAAGGAAATTGCTTTAGATAATCTGAAGCATGCACTACACTGCTATTTATCCGGTGCTTGAACAAATGGTCAACCTGTAAGAAAGATGAGACACCATAAGTGATATACCACTCTTCACCAAAACAAAATAAAATAAATAAGTTCTTTTGAATAATTTAAACATGTAGAGGATGCAAACCTTCAGACGTGTTTTTAAAGTAGTACAATCAGCATAAGTAACTAATAGTAGTTTTCAGAATGACAAATAATTATAAATTGCAAGAATTGGACGAAATAGTTTCTTAGCCCCCAGCCTCCCCTCAAGAAAAAGAATGAGAAATAGAGCCAAGCAAGCAGACAAATTTAAGAGTCATACCTCATTGAATTCCCTAAACATCCACTTGGAGAGATTTGACCATCTTCTATGTGACGCTGTACTTGGATGATTATAGAACTGTTCAGCATGTCTTAAAAAAAGATATACCAGCATGAATATGACAAGAAAAGGAGACAGAAGCAGCATTGCAAAGCCAACTATCATAAGCCTTTTCCTTAATGTTTTAGGATCCGAGACGAACTCCGTCCGCAGACAAAAGTTTCTGTGGATTTAACGAACGTTTAGATCAGAAGACAGAAGTAAAATGGTCTGCAACCAAATTAAACATACGTATTTCTTTATGGTCAAACAAGACTAGTCCAACTTGATGCCAAAAGAATATATGCATAATCACCATCATCTGCCAAGACAATGTAGGGGGAGACGAAATTAAGGAGACTTTTTCTTGAAAAACAAAATGAGTGTTCCAACTATTCTGATCTTTAGCGATTAATCTCTAGTATCATGTCTTTTATATGTATGAAAAGCTCACGCAACATATTTAGCATGGAACAGTTGTGTGTCGTAACACATGATTCATTACCTAATTGGAAATTCATGTTCTTAAAATGCCAAAAACAATTGACTGTCCATAGGATCTCTTACATTTCCCCACGTCCACCCCAAGTGACTAATGATAATTATTTATTTCACAGATGCTTGTGTGTGCAAAGGGGGGAGATCATAACTACCTGTCAAACATGCTCTGCAAAATGCACCAATTCAAGGTCCATTCAAGTGTTTTTGTTAGTACTAGTCGATGTTGCACACCATTTAGACCAACTCTGAAAGTTGGACCAGCACCTGGAACCCACCCAGAAATAGGGAAGGCAAGCACTCCTTTATTAACCATTCCAATCAAATAATTCTCCTTCCGCATCAACCGCATTACCACATCATGAATAGAAAGATCCTTGACCACACATAGTTGTTGCAAACTTTGTACCTGAATGACTTTTTCAAGAATCAATGCCCATGGCATAGTTTTTATTTCATTATCCGTTACATGGAGACTGCACAAAAACATTCAATTTTTTTTAGTAAGTCAAAAAACGAACAGATCCAATTGTCCTAAAAGACAATCAGAGACTGATGTCAAATTGTTAAGACAACCAAGAAAAATGCAATGTGTAATCCATGGTCCACATTTCTTCCCCCCAAAACAAATATAACCATGAAAAGATAAAGATGCTGAAAAAAAAGAAAGAAAGATGGAGCTTTTTAAAGGTACCAAGTTTACTGATAAGTAAGTAAATAAGTTCTAGAAAAATATAATTTTTCATTGGTTAATATTAGAATAAGTTACTTATTTTAAGGGAAAAGTAAGAATTATTTCCAAAATAAGTAACTCGTTGTACTCAAAGTGTTTACGTTTGGAACTGAAAAATTACTTTAAGAGTAACTTTAAAGCTTAGCCAACCAGCCTATCAGTCTTCACTTGCAGAAAAAATTAAGTTCACTTTTTTTAAGCTTAGCCAAACATGTTATTTGGCCAGATTTGTGTTAAATTCCATATTAGATCAAGACATACCTGTTGTAGAAAAACTGACGGATCTTAAGAGTCTCCTTTAATTGCGTGAAAAACCTCAAGAAACAGAAGATCCAGTAGATGGAAAATATTCCAAGGTATCCTACAATTATAGCTTTGGAAAGAGTAAAAGGAGTGAACGGATGCTTATGCAAAGCTTCCTCGGAAAGATCGCAAGGCTTAATTCCAGATTCCACTGCATCCATTCCACACTTCGCATTGCGAAGGCCATTCCAATCAACAAATAACAAGAAAAATCCAGAGAAACATATGATGAAAAGAAGGCTTAGAAGCTCGAAAATCCACTTGAAAATAATGCACCAAAGCCCTTTCTCACAGTAGTAGGTGTAAATCCTCTCAATAAACAGATCCAGATCGTCAATGGGTTCTACATTTGAAGTCTCACAGTCAAGAAGCCCAGATGGACTTTCACTATGGGGGCTTGGCGGCTTATGATAGTCAGACAATTCAATTTCTTGAGGTACATCTTTAAGCAACCCTGTCTTTAGAGATGATGTACTGTGCCAATTCCATTTGAATATGTTAAGAGAGTTAGCACTTATTTGCCCGCTGAACATCACTCATACACGCTTACAGAAGGCAAAATCAGCCAGTCCATTCCTCGACTACTTCAATCAGAACATTGTGCTGAAAAACAAAATAGAATCAATGTAACCCTAAAACTTGACAAGATATCTATGTAAAAATTCACACAACATTTTTATTTCTTTTACTCTTAAAAATAAGCAATTAACAGTTTCATTTTGCGGAGGGAGGGGGTACACAGTACACTAGTTCATAAGTTTTTGTTCATTCGTATTCTTAAAGTAAATCATCTCATTGTACAAATTTAAACAAATTGATTTTGTAAAGCAATAGATGCTTGATAACTGTTGTTATCAATTTAATTTGAGTAACTAAACTATTAGAACCTGTTGCTCAGTTACAAATTTATTCTAATTTAGTGAAGATTTAGATTCATTTGTATATGAGATTTACCACCATACCGTCAACAGTTGAAAAGTAAGGATGTTTGATGCCTTACGGCCTTCATCTTACTCTTCATATGTGTTAAACTTTTTTGTATGTTCTTTCCTAAGAAAATTTACTAAGTTGTACAATGACCTCAAAATGGACACATATATGAATAGCCACACAGCTGGATTGCTGTAGTTCCAATGCATATTCAAGCCAGGTTAAACATGCTCTGTTTTACGCCCTCACGTAGGCTCTCACATCTGAACATTGCATCTCAGTCAGTCTTTTCAATTTGAAAATAGAAATGCATAGTTCGCCGACCAAACTATCTATGAGGAATTTGTAGCAGAACTTTCGTATAAAGAGACCACTGCTAAATTTCATTATTTGTAAAAACTAACAACCTCATTGAAACATTACAGAAAATGATCACTAAAATGACTTCCCAATTTGATTGTTTATTTACTTGTTTTAGGCCTGTTCGTCTGATATAGTACATGTTATCCAGGAAACATAGCACAAAGTAACGATCCATCCTGTTCAACTTGGCTGATCACTCCACCATAAGTTCAATCCCAACATATGATAATATACAGTACAACTCTCATAAATCAGTAAAATTTCCTGGCTCCAATTTGAACTAATGGGATAAATTAATGACCCCTATTATATAATATAATTTCTCAATCCCGACCTTATTATTTATAGAGGATATACTATACATATACAGCTCTTTAGTTAATAAAACATGCACACACCCTAACTATAAACAATACTCATGCTCCAAACATCATATAATCAGATCAGCACTATAATATTAAATGCAGATTGAATTTAGACAATTTAGGAGATGTAATAGAACTCTTTTCTACCCAGAAACTTTAATGAATATATTAAACTACGATGATAGTAACAAAAAAAAAAAAAAAAAAAAAAAAAAAAAAAAAGAATTTAGACAATTTAGGAGATGTAATAGAACTCTTTTCTACCCAGAAACTTTAATGAAAATATTAAACTACGATGAAAGAAAAAAAAAAAAAAAAAAAAAGGAAACTGTATAAAAAGCTTAATGTAGCAGAATTGGACAATTATTCTGAGTGTTAACAAAAAATCAAAGTGACAGGCAAGAATTAAATTGATTTCATCATCAAAATTTAAGTAAAATATATAAATTAGAAGTTCATAAATATTGTTTCCAGGTGTTTTTCTAATCAAATTAATAGCTTCAGCACCTAGTAATTTAATAACTCTTTGTATGTGCCTATGCAAGTTGGCATTGAGAACCACATCACAAGAGAAGGCATTCAAGACACCAAATGTATATAAATTATACAATGTAAATTTGTACTACATAATGCGACAAAATATGCAGACAGCAATTTAAGTTTTGAAAGAGTAACGTCAAACAGCTGTTATTTATCATTTTGAAGCGCAAAAGCTCCAAAGTGAATGGGGGCTAGAATTGGCAGCCATTAACATCAATAAATGTGAAAATCATATGCAGATACAAGGAACCGTAAGAAAATGACCTTTTCAGCATAGTAAAGTCATCCACAGTTCAATTTTTTTTTTCTCTCTTTCTAAAACAGGAATGTCAAGGGTATATAATTTACTGATAAAGGTTTGAAGTAAGGATTTATTATTTAGCTGCAAGTAATCCAAAACTCGAGATTGTAACTTCAGTTGATCGGATAGTAACTTCAGTTGATCGGATAGTAGCTGAATAGAGAAAAAAACTCAATAATCGCATACTGAGCACAGAAAAAACCAGCTAAAAAAGATTTTGCTCATTTAACATCACACAAGTCAAAAACTTGCAAAATTCCAAGAAAAATAACCATTAGGCATAAGGGAAAAAAACGTAAGAAAATATCTAGTTCTGATTGTTTGGAATCCCAGATTCCCAGATAAAATAAGTAAATAAAGGCCCAAGAAGAGAAATTTTTACCTGCAACCCACAAAAAATCCAGGTCCGCCGGAAGCCAAAACTCACCGCTATAAATTAAAGAATAAATAAATTTTAAAAAATGAAAATTATATAGAGTTAAGAATTTTAAAACACGACCAGATTGCAGACGGCAGGACTGAAGTTTTTCTTTAAGGAATAACTTGATAAGAAAAACGAAAGGGTTTGATAGTGATTGCGTGTAAAGCGAAGAGCAAATTTTTTTTTCCCCTCTTAAATTTATATTTGTTTCTTCAAAGTCCCAAGTGTATTGGGTTTCCTTCTCCCTTCTTACCTTCCCTATATTACTATATTCTGAACGAATAATAAAAAATAAAATAGACCGAGGATGCGTATTTCTTCTTCTCTCTGTGAAAGGAAAAATAATAATAATAATAAATGAAAGAATATTGAAATTGGAGTTAATTTTTCATTACACACTCAGCCCCTGTTTGATTTCCATTACGTAGGAAAATTAATGAGGGGAATAGTGCTTTTTTGAAAAATGATTGGTTGAAAAAGAATGAAAAGTTTTCGATTTACGTATAATATTATTTTATGAAAGATTGTGTGATTGAAAATAGGAGAGAGAAAAATGAAATATAATAGAATTTAATATAATGGGGATCAAACAGGGGCTCAATTTATAACTCCATTACGAATTAATCACTAAATTTTAAAATGCTTTTGAATGAACAATGAACTTTAATGTATTGAACTTCATCGCTCATTTATCATAATTCATTAGTTATTAAATTTCAAAATAATTTCGAGGGATCAAAAAAATTTAATATGTTACACTTCATTGCTCACTCATTATATTTCATTAAGTACTGAACTTTTACTTTAAAATACTTTCGAATGATCATGGACCTTTACTCGCTGAATCGAACTGCTCAGAAATTCAAAATTTTGAAGCATAAAATATCATATGTTGACATCCGAACTTCGATATAATAAAACAGTTCGCTAACCCCACCTCAGTTAAATGTGAGTTCGGTCCTTTCTCCCAAGTCGGACAATCTCGTCGTTATCTCAGAAAAATATCATGATTACCCCCTGTCACATCACCCTATCAATCAAATACACTTGCCACAGGTGACATCATCACCGCCCGGAACAACCAATCCTAAGTCCTCAACCTCCAGCCCCATCATTACCTGGGGAAAACATTGATACATGGCCACCGGCCTCATCGACCAATCACAAGAGAATTCAGCGACCCGAGTTCCGAGCTCGGTACTGTTGCTGATTTGACTGATTTGATGTAATGTAGGCTGAAACTATGTATAAATAATCGAATAGGACTCTTGTAAAGGGCAAGTGATTTCATACAACAACTCAATGCATAATTACACTCTCTAAACATATTTTATGGTCTTTTTTCAACAATAAATCGCCCTTTTTTCTTAAAGTTAGCTTAAGATTAGCCTTGTTAATTTTGACGTCAACAGTTTGGCGCTAGAAAGAGGGCTCTAATTGTGAAAAATAGTCTCATTCTCTCCACAAAATCTGAGAGCCATGAGTCGTAGCTCAAGTTCCAGAAATCCATTTCACACCTACCCTCATAAAACGAATACACCACCAAGTTCTCCACGACGGCGGGACCCTCAAACGAACGCCATGAGGAAAACCTGTACCAGCCACCAACGCAACTCCCCGGGAGTGTATAAGGCAAACGTATGGGAATCCGAGCTCATCCCACTAAACCCGCGGACCAGGATCGAAGGAGGAGAACCGTCGAAGAACTAGAAGGAGTTCAAATCTGTGTCAAGGACCCAACAAAGGGGCTCAAAGTCGGGCGCGAGTTGCAGCCATCCACCTGAAACGAAATTGTGGCCTTTCTTAGACAAAACCTTGATGTCTTCGCCTGGAATCACGGGGGCATGAGAGGAATAGACCCCAAACCAACCTGGCAGGATGAGATCGTCACCTACCTAAAAATCGGGAAATGTCCCGAAAATTTTGCAGAGGCTAGAAAGCTTCGAATCAGGTCGGTCGGGTGTACACTCATTGACGATGTACTATACAAACGGGGATATTCTACACCTTTGTTAAGGTGTTTAAATGAAGAAGAAGCTCAGCATGCCCTGCAAGACATTTACGAAGGAATATATGGAAACCATTCAGGTGGGCTCTCACTAGCCAACAAGATCATACAACAAGGATACTTTTGGCCTGCAATAAGACGTGATTTTCTTGAAATTGTCAAAAGATGCGACAAATGCCAGCGCCTCCCCCATCATAAACGCTCCACCGTGCAAGTTGAACCCAGTAACAGCACCTTGGCCCTTTGCAAAATGGGGTGTCGACCTAATTAGACCTATGCCGGTTGGAAAAGGAGGTGTAAAATTCACCATCGTCGCAGTTGATTACTTTACCAAATGGGTCGAGGCAGAGCCACTTGCCAAGATCACGGAACAGAAAACAATCGACTTTTTTGTGAAAATCAATCATCTGCAGGTTCGGCATACCTCACTCCATTGTTACAGACAATGGAAAACAATTCGACAACTCACGACTTTCAGATTTCTGTGAAGAGTTTGGCATCAAGAAATATTTCTCAACGTCGAACCATCCGCATGCAAACGGCCAAGTCGAAGCCATTAACAAAATTATTAAGCATACATTGAAAGCAAAACTCAACTTGTTTAAAGGAGGATGGGCCGAAGAACTCCCCAATGTGATATGGTCTTATCGCGTCACTGCAAAGACTAGCACGAGAGAAACACCGTTCTCACTGGCTTTCGGTGTAGAGGCTGTAATCCCACTAGAAGTCAACATTCCCTCGCTGTGCATAATTGATTACGACGAAGAAAGGAACCACATGGCTCTTCGTACGGAACTCGACCTAACCGAGGAGAAAAGGAACAATGCTGAACTTAAAAATGCCGTTTACAAGCAGCGGAACGTCAAGTACTACAATCAAAAAGTCCAAAAAAGAGAATTCAAAGTTGGATCCCTTGTATTACGGAAAGTATTCCTCCCCACAAGAGAGGTAGGCAGTAAATGTCTGGGCCCGAATTGGGAGGCCCCTATCTGATAACGAAGGTCCTGCTAAAAGGGGGATATGAGCTGGAAGACTTGGAGGGTAGACCCTTACCCCATCCTTGGAATGCCGAACACCTCAAGCAGTATTATCAATGAATGGGAAAAGTGCGTGACATATAAAGCCCACTTGTAATGTCAATCACACCAATGAAAAGAGACTTCCTATTTTTGAACATCTTCTTCAGAGTACTAAGGAATCTTACAAAGCCCTGCTCCATACGCAGGCCGATCTAAGGGCGTAAGTGCTGCGACCCTTAGTGGATATTCCTCCTAAGGAATCTTACAAAACCCTGCTACATACGCAGACCGATATAAGGCTGTACGTATTACCCTTACAAAGTCCTGCTACATACGCAGGCGAATCTAAGGTTGTACGTGTTACCCTTAGTGGACATTCCTCCTAAAGAATCTTACAAAGCCCTGCTACATACACAGACCGATCTAAGGTCGTAAATGCTACGACCCTTAGCGGAAATTCCTATTTGAAAATTCTATGAAACCCAGCAGCATGTGCAGGCAGATCTAGGTTCGCATGACTTATGAGTTCTGTCACATACGCTGGACTAGAAGACATTCCATTATTAAAAATTCATGAAATGATGAAATAAGCAATAAAATTTAGACCCCACAAAAAAAAAAAAAAACATGCATTTTCATAAGCATTCAAAATAGAGTACGGCTAATCTTCGAGCACAAACAAGATATCCATAAAGTTTAACAAATTCATCACAAATCCAAAAAATGTCCTAAGAAGAGATAGGAGGAGGGAGGTCTTTGCGAGGAGCGACCTCATCTTCATCAGCAGGAGAAATTCGAACCCCTGCCGCTTCCGACAAACGCTGAAGCTCTTCTTTCTGCTCTTCCACAGCCTCCTCAAGGAAACCCACGTCGAACCCTGGCCTCTCACTTCTTCCAGAGCTACGACGTAAGCATCCTGAGCAAGAGCGTCAAACTCGGAGGACGGCCTCGAAGTCTCCACTGCCCTCGCAACCCTAGATTCAGCCTCCTCAGCTCTACACATCGCCTCTCTTGCCCTCTTATTTACCTCTCGTGCCTTCTCCACAGTCCGAACTCTCTCTTCCTCAATCCTCTTCTTCTCAGCCTCAACGCTACGACTGGCCTCCTCCCTCAAAGATCTAATCTCTCCCATCCACTTCTCCTCCATCTCCAGCCCCGAGTTCAGCTCAAACCCCATCGTGTTAAGCTTCTCATCGAATTATTTTTCTTTTATTGCAAACTGAGCTCTCTCAGCCTCCATGCTGTTATACAAATTTAAGGCCTGATCCTTGGCCTCCATCAGTTTGTCAAGCTCAGATTTCACCTACATTAAAATCCATAAGTTAAGCACCTTGCAAATATGTAAATCATCAAATAAAATGAAGTAAGAAAAATACCTTATCAGCTACGGTCGTCATGTACAGGATACAGCAATGGCTATGGAGTTGAGCAGTTGTTAGGGCCTCGCCTATGGCCATCTCATTAAGGAAGCCCTGCTCCATTTCACCCTAACTCTTGGTAAGCAGGTTTGCAGAATCGCGCAGATGTGGGGGAAGTGCAATAGTAACCTCCCTCAATGGAGATGGAGCTCGCAAGTAATCCAAGAAGATCTTTGGACGGTGGCCTAGCAGACTGTCCAGTGATGGCCTCTGTAAGTCCCGGCACCTCTCTTGCACCCTTGCCGAGCTAGTCGAAGCGAAAGTAGGTGCCGCAAGAGGTGGCGAAGTATGAGCTAGAGATAGCAAAGTGATGGCCACCAAAGGAAAAGAGCTCAACGCAGGATCAGCTTCAGGGACCCTTGGTGAGGCCGGCGTACCAGTACGGTTCCTCTTCAAGGGGACCTCGTCCTCCACTTCCTCAAAATGACTTTCATCCTGTTCTGGGACGTTCCTCTTCTTGGCCTTCGCTGCAGCCGTAGCTTTCACCACCTTGTATCCCAACATTTCAGAATTGTAAGCCGTAAATAAAAAAGTATGTCAGTACTCAACTCTAACAAATATCACCTCAATAGACCAATCAAAACAGACCTGAACTGGTCGGAACCAATGTAGACCCTACGACGGTGGAAGGGCCCGGCACCCTGGTTTGAATCAAGTCGGCCTGGAAAAGGTTGGAATTCGAGAGCAAAAATTTGCAAGATCTCTGTTTCTTCGGCAATGCACGAATTGCTTCCGCTCGCCTCTGAGTGTCCTTCTTCAGTGTAGGTCTCTTATAATCTGCATAGTAACATGATATCAATTAGAGCCGCTCGGAATACAATCTAGGTCAAAACACCAAGAGGCAGTTACTTACATAACGAGTGATAAAGCGCTGGGATCACGTCGTCCCTATTCACCTCAGCAGAATGAAACTTCACTCCCCCGACACATAGAACCACTCTTCCTTCCATTTTTTAATTGAGAAGGGGGTATCTAAAACCAGAGAACCTCCCGCCCTTGGCCTAACACTTGTGTACCACCAACCCGAGTTCTTCCCATCCTCTTTAAAAGTAAATAAAAAGTTGAACTGCTCAACCGTGAGCTCAAGGTTACCTAATCTATCCCACAGAATAAATGTGGCGATTAGAGTTCGCCACCCATTTGGGCATAACTGGGTCGAAGCTATGCCCCAAAAAGACAAGAACTTACGGATAACCCTAGGAATAGGTAATCTCAGCCCAGCTTGAAGGATAGCGGAATTCAATGCGACACATCCCATAGGGGGAGCGTCAGCACGGTCAGATGGTTCAGGGATTATCATAATTACTGAGCTCGGAATATCATATTTTGCCCTCCAACTAGCTAACATATCACCTGTAACTACCGACCTGTAAGAACCAGCCCCCCACTCCAACTGATCGCTCCCTTCACTACCCATAGGAGAACCCACCTCCTCGTCTACCCTATCTTACCCCATCTTCCCAGGACGGGCCAAAGTAACGGGGTTAGCAACAGAAATAGGAATAGGAGTAAAAATCTCTCTACACCTCGAGGACGAACTAGAAGTAGAAGGGACGGATTCTTCCTTTTGATTTCCCCAGGATTGAACCCTCGACTTGTTCGAACTCATGGAAAAGAACAAAACAAACGGACTTAGTGAAGAAGCGAAAGAATACCTGGGAACTCGAAGGACGACCATACTCAAACAACAGATAGGGCGTGCTCGAAATTCCTTGGTGCTTTGAGAGAAAATAGTGTAAAGTAAAAAGACAAAATGAAAAGCCATTGAATATTTAAAAAGAAGGAAGATAAATGGTTTTAATCCTGGCCGTTAGTTCAAAATAAAGGAGCGAAGATCTACGGTTGAAATGTCTCCTGAGCAAAATGACACAGTATCAGGAAACTTATCAAAGAAGCTATCTAAAAATGCCGTACAGCTCATCCCTACTTAGGTATGACATTTGGCATAATAATATTTACTTTTCTTGAAAAAAAAACCGGTGAAGTCAGAAGGTCAGCCCCCTTATGGAAGAACTGACTTGGGGGTAATTGTTGACATCCGAACTCCGATCTAATAAAAACAGTTCGCTAACCCCCACCTCAGTTAAATGTGAGTTCGGTCCTGACTCTCAGGTCGGACAATCCCGTCGTTATCTCAGAAAAATATCATAATTACTCCTGTCACATCACCATATCAATCAAATACACTTGCCACGGGTGACATCATCACTGCCCGGAACAACCAATCCTAAGTCTTCAACCTCCAGCCCCTTGCAGGTCATCATTACCCGGGGAAAACATTGACACATGGCCACCGGCCTCATTGACCAATCAAAAGAAAATCCGACAACCCGAGTTCCAAGCTCGGTACTGTTGTTGATTTAACTGATTTGATGTAATGTCAGTTGAAACTAAATATAAATAGTTGAATATGACTCTTGTAAAGGACAAGTAATTTCATACAACTACTCAAGGCATAATTACACACTCTAAACATATTTTGTGGTATTTTTCAACAATAAACCGCCATTTTTTTAAAAGTTGGCTTAAAATTAGCCTTGCTAATTTTGACGTCAACACCATAAATAAAGACGATGTCCTTTTTTCCCTCTTTAATTACCTCGTGACAACTATAAAAAATATATTTCTCAGTCTTGATTAATATTCTTAACTCAAATCGAAAATTTCACTGCATGTTAGAAATATAAAATTTTTATTTTCTTGATGATTTTGATCTACGATCTCAATCGAAATAAATGAATAATTTCTTTGTTTTATTTTCTTGACATAAATGAAGTTTATGATCTTAATTAAGATTTCATGTAAATTTTAAAATATCACTCTTCTCTCCTCTTGAACTAGCTTTTTGATGGTTAGAGAAATTATATATATATTTTTTACCAATATCAATATTTTCTTCTTAGATGGAGAATCACATTAATATTTTATTATATTTTCTTGATTTACGTTGAATTTCATATAAAATCAACAATACTCGAAATTATTATGAAGTTTAGTGACCACTCGAAAATATTTTAAAATTCAACTCTTGTTTGGCCCCCATTAATTTTAATTCTATTACATTTCATTTTTTTCTCTTCTATTTTTAATCACGCAATCTTCCATAAAATAATATTACACGTAAATTGAAAAAATTTCCTTTCTTTTCGCCCACTCATTTTTAAAAAAAATAATATTCCGCCCATTAATTTTTTCACGAAATGAGGGCCAAACAGGGGCTTAATGAATAAAGAGGGATGGAGGTACAAATTGTCTCCATCTAGAATGAAAATATTTAATTTTCATACTCATTTTCAATCACACGTTTACATAATAAAATATTTTACACGTAAATCAAAAAATTTCCCATTCTTTTTAACCACAAATTTTTTTAAAAAAATAACTATGCAAAACTCCTTTCAAAATAATGGCCATTAAATAGAGGCTCGGTGACTAATGAAACAATGTAAGTGATGGAGTGCAATGTATTAAACTTCATTTAGTACTCGTAAGTATTTTAAAGTTCAGTGATTAACATGATGAGTGACTGAGTGAGTGATGAAGTATGATGTATTAAAGTTCAATACCCACTCGAAAGTATTTTAAAATTTAATGAATAAAGCGTGGTGAACGTATAAGTTCAATTACTAATAAAACATTTAACTTGATGTCATTATAACTTTAGTTTGCTTAGTCCCTCTAACATGAAATGGGCTAAACCTAAAGCTGGGCCGAAAGTTACCAATAATCGTATCCGGAAATTTTCACGTATAATCCAATATAAAAAGATAATTTTCCTAAAACATAACAGCTTTTTTCCTTTTTTTTTTTTTTTAATTCCTAAAATACTATATCTTGTAACATAAAATTTCGAAATTACTGAATAACCCAATTAACATAAATATAGGTAACCGATTGCAATCAAGATACATATTTATCTCCAAATCAATAGCTCCTAAAATGTAGGGGATTTATTATAGAAACAATTGGATTGTCAAATAACATCAGTATGTTTTTAGAGGTACAATTCCAAAATCCATTTTTATTATTTTGAAATTTCTATTTCCAATCATTTTATATTACTAAATAATGAAAATTCATGTTTTGGCAATTTATAGTCTTAATTTTTTTCCCTGAAATGTAATGCAATATATTGTAAGCCATTGTGTTGCTATGATATAACTTGTAATGTCTTAATATTTTTAAATATATTATTGTTACGTGCATAGCATAATGCTTTTTTTTATATCATATTGTATTTTCTATAGCAATTATGGCATGTCTAAAGAAATAATATTATGTAATTTATGAAAAATGGAATGTTGTGAATCACGATATGCTTTTATGTGAATCTTGAATAATTAGTGGTTGCATATACAACATTTTGTTGCATCAATCAATCATATTTTGTTACAATGGCATGTCAAATTAATGATATATATGGTAGATTACATACTATATTTTTCTCACATTTTGTGAAATTGTATTGTGTATTGAAATATGTTTCATTTGGTACTTCGACAACTAATATGTACTATATATTGTCATGTCAATCATGGTATTCTAAGACTCCTACCAAGTTTTATATTTGAATAAAAAATACTATAATTGTATTGTAGATGATAAATCTTTGGGATGTTTTTCAAATTTTTGGGTTGTTATAGTTTTGATTTTGAACGGGAAGAGGCACTATGATTTGAGAATGTTTGGATGGTTCAACATTAATTTGAGAATTTTGGACAGTAAATTTGATGTATTAGATTTGGCGTGTTTGGAGGAGTGATATAAGTTAGTTAATTAATTAATTGTAGGAGTGAAGTTGTTTATGATATTTCACTTTTAGTTACTAAAATATAGTATTTATAGATAAAAAATATGAAAATGTAAAATTTGAATTAGTAAAAAAAAAAAAAAAAAGAACATGAAATTCAATTTCTCCTATCATATTTTGAAGGGAAAAATTCATATCTAAAAGTTTAATTGTGACTCATTTCAAAACTAAGAAATAAGGTTTAACACTTCAAAAATAAAATGTTATTAAATTTTATTCGTGAAATATTTAATTAAAAAATATTTTATTAACTATATATTAAGGTAACAATTTGAACGCAAATTATCAAATTAATCGGTTACAAATTATTTCTATATCGAAAATAAAAAAAATTATAGATCACAGATAAAAAATTTATAGGTCATAGAGTCACAAATTATTTCTTGATCATGTGATAAAAATTATATGAGTCACAATTTATTCATTGATCACAAAATCAAAAAAATTTCAAGTTTTTACTTATTTAATCTTCACAAATTATCAAATGAATTGACACATATAATCTTTCGATCACAACTTAATAAATTATGAGTTATAATCACATTTTTTAAGTCATATTATTTATTAATCACATATTAACCAAGGGTTACAATCAACCAAGTAATTGATGACAAACACTTTCCATTCCCCCATCCCACCAGCAATTCAGTTACAACATTGTCGTCGTCCCTGCCACCACCAGCAGCTTACCACTCCACGACAACTCTCACAAAAAAAATCCCCAAATTAGCCATAACCACCGTGGCCACCACCATCCTCAAATCCACCACCAACATCTCTATCAACAAAAATCATAGCCAATACATGTAAAACCGCTACCACCACCATTCACTGTGTGCGACGTTGCAGCAGAGAAGCATCATCGACACTACAAGCGACTACTACAGAAAACCCCCTAGGCGAAGAAGCCTTACAAAGAAGCCCCATCGACAACGGTGCACGGCCTCACCAGCGCTGCTCTGCCACCTTAGCATCTGGCAGTAGCTGTGAGGTAGAGAGAGGTAGAGGTAGAGTAGAGAGAGAATGAATTGAGAAGAGGAAGGAAATAAATATTGAGGTTTGAAGTGTGGGTATATAATTATTTGAATTATATAACATTATAATTTAATATTAAAATAATGTATTATAATATGATTTTTGTATATATAAACTATAATTCTGATTTTTGAATAGCAATATTTAAAAGTAGGCTTCCATGTAATTTCCACTATTTTGAACGGCGTTGTCGTGTAAATTCGAGATTACTTTATACGTTTGTGTGCATTTATTCATAGATACTTTTTTATAATATTTTTTGCAGTAGATTATTATTAGTTTTATAAGATGACTGTTTTATTCATATTTAACGTATGTCACGATTATCTTGTACTCCTCAATTTACATTATTAGCATCCTCTATAATTAATCAAGAGAAATATTTCATGATAGAACATTTAAACTGTACATTAGTAAATGACGTTATGAGATCATTATTAAGATTTTACAGTTTACATTATTCATTTCTTACATGATATTCGTATAGACTTTTAAATATTTTTAATAAGTCTTTAAAGTCGTGAAGTATTGGATTTATACTTTCTAAAGTTTAGAAAGACCCTGTTTGATAGCCTTTAAATGATTTTTTTTTTCACTATATATTTACACAATAAAATATTCTATACATAAATTCAAAAAATTTTCTACATTTTTAATCACACATTCTAAAAAAAAAAAAAATAATAATAATAATAATAAAATAAAAAAGATTTACCATTCAAAACATTGTTTTTATAAATAATGAACACCAAACAGGGGCAAAAGTAATGTAATATTCAAAATGTTAATGACGTTTATTAAAATCATTAACACTTATGTACTAGCTTTTACGCATAAAGTACAAATACAAAATTTTACAAAATGGTCTCTCATTAACGAGATAGGATTGCTTGCTCAATTAATGTGCGATCATTTATGTCATAATTAATATTATTTTATTTGTTTCTTCAACCTTTTTTTTTATCAAATTACCAACTCAAATGTCGACAGATGTCTTTGTGTCCCTGTAATTTGGTCTCTTGTAGATATTTGGAAAAAGTAGGAGAAATAAATAAAGTAATATCAGTTGTGACGTAAATGATCGCATATCATTATTTGAGTGATTAAAATCAAATTTTGAAAAATATATTTTGGAATAGTAATATTTTTAAAAATATATAGTTAAAAAAGAAAAAAATCAATTTATGTATAATATTATTTTGTTGGAGAATTTGTGATTGAAAATAAGAATGAAAAAAGTGCATTTTGAATAAAATTAAGCCCAAACAGAAACAAAATAAATTTTATTAAATTAATTCATTACAAATTACACAAAATCTACTTGTACAAATTTTATACAATTAACATCCAACTTTTTATTTTCTGATTTTTCTTTAAAAAATGCCCAATATACATAAGATTTTAAATGTAATACATAATAGGAGTAAAAAATAATTTGTGTTTATTCCCATAAAATGAAGGAAAAAGTAAGTAAATGTCAATTAAACTTATATATAAATAATTGTTATATAATATTTAGCTCCGAGATACTCTTTACTTTAAAAAGCATCTTCATCACAATTGAGCATCTTTAAATTTAAGAAGTAATTTTTTTATAGCCAACAAACTCTTTATTTGTAGGATGATTTTAACCTTATTACAATTTGATTATCTCAATGATACATTACCTTTTGTTTTTTATTATGTTCTTGTCATGTATGAATTTTGCATTATTATTCTCAATTAATTAACTCTCACATTAATCTAGACTCGATGAATCTTGACTTAATGAATTTTGATACACATGAATTTAGAATTATTATAAATGAATTTATTTCTATTAAAGTATCTAGAATTAGTATAAAAAAAATTGTTCAATGTAGTATTTCATCATCACAAAAAATTTGAATTATAGAAGTTGAGTTTGAGAGTACAGTTTTCTTCTCTTAAATTTCTATCCTAAATTTTATTTTTTCTAATTCATTTGAGATTTATCAAATCTTCCCAACAAATTAGTATAAAAATATATTAATTTTATAGCACTTCTAAAGTATTTTCAAAATAACGTAAAATGCACATTCGTCTTTGACTTGTATTTTTAAATATAAATAGCTAAAAATTAAATATAAAATAAACAATTTAAACAGTGCAACATTGAAACTTGCAATTTTATTAAAGGCCGATATGAAATAAACGATCTCTTATATTCTAATTCAAAGGTTCGACTCCTTAAAGTAAAATAAGAGCATCTCGCTTTTAAAGAATCCTTTAATGATGCTCATAAATTTATTCTTCAAGAAAACTCGCGAGTCGTGACTTGACTACGTACTATTACCATTTACCCATCTTTTCTTATTCAAAAAAGAAAGGAACGGAGCAGAGTGTTTTTTAGGGAAGGAATAACGCTGAAATTTTATACAAATTACATAATTAGCATCTAACTAAATTTTAATTTTCCAGATTTTCTTCTGAAAAAGTCTGGATTTTAACTGCAATAAGTCTTGTGTGATATGTAATGAATTAGTTTTCTGATTTCTGATTTAAATGTATAATTTCAAATGAATCCTATATCTCTAGGGGGGAAAATAAATATTAAGAGATATATAAATTTGGTAAAACATATGAAAGAGAAATAGAATAAAAACTAAATTCAGGATTGAGTATGTGATTTGAAAAAGTAACAAAAATAAATAACGTAAATGTTAATTATAACATTAACGGCCACGTGTCATCAATTGAGTGGACGTCCTACTATATGAATGACATATAGGACTATCCTACCGAACTTTTTCTAATTCACCCCTAAGATCTTAAACGACTTATGACAAGTTTGGTGAAGTGTCTAAAGTGAAACAAAAATGGATGTCCAATAATTATCCAATATATATAAATATATATTTGGTGACGAGCAAAAACACGACGACTTATGAAAAGTTTGATGAAGTGTCTAAAGTGAAACAAAAATGTGTGTGTATATATATATATATATATATTTGGTGACGAGCAAAAACACTACAAATTCGGTGGCTACTAATAATTTCAATGTCTCGCCTGAAATTAAACTGAATTTAAATTGCAATCTAAATACTCGACTTAATGGCAAACCTTTTCCCAGTTGATTGGACTCCGAATAGGAGAATTGATTTCGTATATATAGTTCTCCTTTGTTAGAGCATTCGCTTTATAATTTATATTATATATACTCGAGTAAAACCTCCGAATTTTCACCCTTTTTTCTAATTTCAAACAAGATAATATCATGAATATAGAACCATATCAAGATGTCTCCAAGAGTAAGCTCAAGAAAGTCAATGACGATACACGTCCTATCAATATTGTAGCATCATGGTAACCCAGAGAATTTATGTGGAAGAACAAAATTAAGTCAAAGTTTGGTTTAGATAAAAATAAATAAATAAATAAATAAATAAATTTAGTAGACAAGCGTTATTAGTTTTTATTCCACCACTAGCTACACGGACCGTTATTAGTTTTTATATTTTTTGAAATACTAGTCACAGGTGAACGTGTAGATACTTTATAAGTGTTGTAAAAGTAAGTGTACATGAACTTGAAGAATTAATTTGCCCCGTTATGATCTAAATATGAGAGAAATGCCAACCCTGAATATAAACGTTAATTATTATATATGCACGTAAATAGTGAAATGCATAATTGAATGTTATAGAAAAACGAAAAGTAACGCATTATTAAAAATAATTTATATACACGTGATCTTTAAAATTAATTTAGACAAAAGGGTGTGTATGTTGAGCATAAATAAATTTACATGAACATGAATAATTTATTTACTCCTAGAGTAATTGTATAGCTAAGCGCATGAAGTTGAAGAATTAATATGCACAATTTTTATATAAATATGAGAGAAATGCAAGTCCCTAAAAATAAATGTTAATTATTATACATGCACGTAAATAGTGAAATGCATGATTGAATGTTATTGAAAAATGAAAACTAATGTATTATTGAAATAATTGAATTGCAGGAGGATTAGATTCGTCCAAAAAATAATTCCCACTCGATGTGATATTTTATATATTATAGATTAACTAGGGAAAAAAACGGTTGGGCCTCGACAATCGGCAAGAAACAGGGGCCCAGAAATATTGGTTGTGTCGGATTTTTTATTATTATTATTATTTGGGACTTAAATTTACACCTTTACTAAAGCGAGCATAAAAACAAAAAGTCTAATTATTTTTCTATCATAGTTTATTTCGTACACCGCATTATAATTGTATTTAAGATTCTTAATTTTTACTCATTATAACACTTATGTTCCTAACGATTTTTTATGTCTTTCTTATCATCAAACTTTTCATTAGTTAATATAAGTTATATCTGATAACAATTTTATGTTCATGAGTCCGTTAAAATAGCGTAAAATAACTTATTTTACCATCATATTTTAAAAATACATAAATAAAAGTAGAAAGGAATATTTTCCCTAATTTCAAAGTATGAGACAAAATAATTAGATATTAATCCACATCAAGGACGAGATTTACTAATTAATGGAAGGTTAAAAATAAGAGTTCGATGGAAATAAGTTAAGAAAATATTTGTTACAATAAGCAAAGATTGAAGAGCTTAATTATAATTAAAATACGGTGTATCAAATAAAAATTGTAGTGAAAATATAAACATTAAAAAAAAATCCGCAAATAAATTTAAAAAGTCTACTAATTCTATACTTGTTTTTCAATTTTTTCTTCTTTTTGTTCCCAAAATCTATTTTTATTTTTTTTAGTTTTTACCATAAAGTTTTTAAAAACAACTCTTACATATATTCACCATCCGATTTTCAATGTCGTCTCATGGCAACCACTTGTGATGCCGTGTTAAATGCACTCATTGTTACACAATCACCATATACAACTTTCCCATTAATGATCACGTGTGGTCTTATACCACCACCACAACCTAATTGTCATCGCCATCACCATCGTACCCAATAAATTCTATAGTTGTTGTCACAACAACCTCTGCCATCTTCATCACCACCTTTCCTTACCATCACCACCTTCGTCCACCAAAACCACCACTTACACCACAACAATGGCAAAACCTCAAAATCGAATCTAATTTCAAAATCTATTTCGATTTTCAAATCCAAAACACAAATATGAAATTGATAGAGCAATCAAAGCAATAGACAATGGGCGGTAATGGATGGTGGTGGTGGGTTTGGGGATGGAAAAATCGAACATCATTGAAATGAGGGTTTTAATTTTGGGAACTCAGATATGATGATGTGTTGGTTAAAAAGATAATATTGTAGACAGAAGTGGTATTGGTTGTGGTCAGTTCAGATGGTAGGTGGTTGTTCAATTTCGGTGTATTGTATGTGATTGATCCATTTATGTGTTTAATTGTGTGTATGTAGAATAAAAAATGATAATTAGAAAATTAAAAAGAATGGGAACTAACTACCTTCTATAATTGGGAAATTTGGCCAAATAGTTTGATTGGGCAATGAGTTTTGACAAATGGCCTTTGACCAACATTAAAACAAAATAAAATAATTTAAAATGTTTTAATTGGTAATTGACAATGTTGCCCTTCGATTTATATCAAAGTATTCACTCAATTTATTTCATTTCATCTTGTTCTTTCTTCTTCATTTTCACTATGAAAACCTATACTCCAAATTTGAATCTAACATCATCTTATTCATCTTAGTTTTCTATAAATTTCAATATTACAAAAAACTTTTTCTTTGATTCAAGTTTATTTCACAGTAATTTATTTCTCTTTGGTAGAAACTAGTACAACAAAAAAAAAAAAAAAGATAATTTTTCCGTCAATTTTTTCATTTTGAAATGTGATTTTTTGCTACCATTGGTGTAAGTTTAGAATTAAAAAGTGTAAATAGGGCATTTTTTTTTATGATTTCATAGTTTCTTTGTATATTTAGTTTAGTTTTAGTTGAGTTTATTAAATGTAGATTGAATTTTGATACATTTGGTGTTTTGAAAATGATAGGTTAAAAAGTAATTCATTCATTAGTGATAAGTTTGTTCCACTCACGAATTTTGTACAATTTTAGCTTGATTATTTGCTAGATTTTTTAGTATGGAATATTTTTGATGTGTTTGTTAGTGTTGTTTTGAAAATTAGGAAATGTGATGCAAAAAGAGGTACTTAAGTGAACGAAGCCAAAAATAAAGAATTTGGAGTAAAAAGGCGGTGCCTAGGCGCAGTGCCGGCCTCACTTGCCTTGGGCCTCAAATTGTACGGGGTCTCATCTGTTAAGAAAAAAAATTGACACAAGAAAACAAATCGCCTTTCTCCATAAATTCTTTTTTTTTTTCCCGTTTTAATCCTTCATCTTCTCTTCTCCACCACAAGGTAAGGTAGAATTAATCCCTAAATTAAAACTACCATCGACATTGTAATTTTGTGTTTTTCTCGTGGATTTGGCTATCTCAAGGACCAATTTCCCATTCCTTTGTGTCAAAAGGTATGTATTTCATTAAAAACATTGATAAATTTTAAAAACGAGACGGTTTGGATTTGATTTTTGCATTAAAAATTTTGTTTGCTACTGAATGAGGTTAAAAACGAGATGGGTTTGGATTTTGCTTGTTCATATATGCAATATAACAGTATAGATATCTTAGGGCAATTTCTCTAAAGTGCAATTTTATTCAATTTATGCATTTGTTGTGCATTTGAAGCTTGTATAGGATAAAAATGGGGATAATGTAAAAGTTTATAGGAAAGCCAAAGGTAAGATCAACTTTTCCCGTCTAAGAAATTTCAATTCCGGAATTCCCTTTACGGCTTTACGTACATGAGGCTTATGTTTGGAAGGAAATTAGATTTATTTATTAGCAGAATACATTTATACATTAGCAGAGAGTATTTTCTGCATAGCAAGTGTTTGATGATTTGTCTAAAGGATCTTCTAGGTGAAAAATATTTGAATTTTCCCAATGTCCATATAGTAGTACATCATGCCATCGAATTTCAAATTCCAAGTCCAAACCGGGGTGATTAACTTATTCCAATGCTGGCATCAGCTGTGAAGAATTAACCCAATTACAAACTAGCACAATAAGTTCCAATTCTAAGTAAAAATTTAGAAGGATTAAGTTGTTGAGAAGTAACATATAATATGTCTGTGCTTCTAAATGAAAATATTAGGAATACAAAAATATCAACTTAAAAAAAGAGAAATTATTAAAAAGACAAGTAAACTGGCTCATGTTGGGAAATTCAGAGGGCAAACTGATGCAAGAATTACATAATCCTTAAATAATTTCATAAAAAGCAACCGTAAGGTATTTCATGGGAATGAGACTTGGGAATGTGTTCTATTTTTATAATTCCTATTATATGGTTTTGATATGAGATAATGTATGCCTTTTATCATGTCCCTAAACCTTATTTTGTTACGTCCTTCTATCTAGCAAAAAACGAAGTGTACAAGCTATGCTTACTACTAAACATAAATTGCAAGTAGAATTTAAGAAAAATGGAGAAGCTATAATATGTTATTTAGTTCATTTTCTTACCATCTTATGTCTTTTTTTCTTTGAATTTAATTTGGATAAAATTGCTCTAATTATGTTCCATATTTTTTGAATAAAAGTGCTCTAATTGTGTTCCATATCATCTTACAGCCGCATTGTCTACTTCAATCACCACCACAACCACCAATTTCTGAATCCTTTCATTTTGGGACTCATCAATCAGGTTTTATCGCTCTTTACTTGTTATTATGTCTACGAGAAAATTTGAATCTGGATGTGCCAAAAGAAAAAGGAAGGAAAAGATTGAAAAGTTGATTAAATCTCAAGAGGGAGTACTTGATAAGTTTTTTGGTAGTAGTAAACGAACACACAACAATGACATAGCTACTGAAGAAGTGTTAAATGAGAATGACAACAATAATAATATAATTGAAGAAGGATATTGTGCGATGAATGAAGAGGTATCTACTGACAAAGATAATGAACAATTTTCTCTTGACCTTGTTGATCCAGCAAATTGGGGAAATATGAATACGAATTTAAGAGATTTAATTGTAATGAAAGGTCCTGTAAAAGAAAATGATCTGATTTTTTTGAAAGATGGAGCAAATCGACACTTCTCATCCACACATTACGTTCGACGATTACCTAATGGAAAGAAGAATGATTGAAAATGGTTGATATATTCAAAAAGTTTGGATAAAGTATTTTGCTTTTGTTGTAAGCTATTCAAGAATGATGGGATTAGAACCCAATTGGCAGATGATGGAGTAAATGATTGAAAAAATGTTGGTGAAAAACTTAAAATGCATGAAGCAAGTTGTGACCACATCAATAACATGAATAAATGGATAGAAATGGAATTAAGATTTGAAAAGAGTAAAACAATTGACAAAAGTGTGCAAGAACAAATCAATAGAGATAGAGAACATTGGAGACAAGTATTATTGAGAATAATATTTGTGGTGAAAACTCTTGCTGAGAATAATTTAGAATTTCGTGGGGACAATGAGAAGATATATCAAGAAAATAATGGTATCTTTTTAAGCATGATTCAAATGATTGCTGAGTTCGACCCCGTAATGCAATAGCATGTTCGTCGAATAAAAAGTAAAGAGATTCATTATCATTATATAGGACACAAAATTTCGAATGAGTTGATACTTATGCTAGCGGGTGAGATAAAAAAAATAATCATTGAGAAACTCAAAATTTCTAAATACTTTTCTGTTATACTTGATTGCACTCCAGATACAAGTCACGAAGAACAAATGTCAATGATATTGAGGTGTGTAGATATTTCGACAAGTCCATTGAAGGTTGAAGAATTCTTTTTAGGGTTTTTATTAGTGGATAATACATCAGGTAAGGGGCTTTTTGAGGAATTGGTGGCTACTTTGAATAATCTAGAACTTGATATTGATAATGTAAGGGGTCAAGGCTATGATAATGGTGCTAACATGAAAGGACAACATAAAGGAGTTCAAAGTAGACTATTACAACTAAATCCTAGAGCATTTTACATTCCTTGTGGATGTCATGGTCTTAATCTTGCACTTTGTGATATGGCCACTTGTTGTTCAAAGGCTAAATCTTTCTTTGGGGTGGTGCAACGTATATATACTTTATTTTCTTCATCTACTAAACGATGGAAAGTTTTCAAAGAGAATGTAATTGGTCTTACCCTTAAGCCTTTGTCACAAGCTCGTTGGGAAAGCCATATTGAAAGTGTTAGAGCGATAAGATTTCAAGCTCCGCAGATAAAAAAAGCGTTACTTCAATTAGCAAATGTTGATGATCCTAAGACAAAAAGTGAGGTGGAGTGTTTGGCAACATATAAAATTGACAATTTTGAATTCTTACTTGGAATGATTATTTAGTATGAAGTGTTGAATAATGTTAACAGAGTAAGCAAACAATTGCAAGCAGAAGACATGCATATTGATGTTGCTATAGACCATTTAAAAGGCCTCAGTTCATTTTTCAAAAGTTATAGAGAATTTGGTTTTGAATCGGCCATGGTTGATGTTAAAGAGATTGCAAGTGAATTAGAAATTGAACCGATATTTTGTGAAAAACGAGTTATACATAGGAAAAAACAGTTTGATGAAACTTCTTCTGAAGAGATAACACAAACAGCTGAATAATCTTTTAAGATCAATTATTTCATATATATAGTTGATCAAGCTCTATCATCGCTTCAGAATAGATTTGAGCGATTTCAGAAATATGATGATATTTTTGAATTTTTGCTTAATTTGAAAAGACTTAAATCTATTGATGATGATGTTTTGAAGTGTTCTTGCATTACACTTGAAAATTACTTGAAGCATAATACGATTTCTGATATTGATGGAATATAATTATTTTCTGAGTTGAAAGTTTTAAGGGAAGCAATATCTAATAACTGCAAAAAATTTGGGAGCAATTGATGTATTGGATTACATTAAGAAAATGAACTGTTGTTATGCAAATGTCTGGATTGCTTATAGAGTATTATTGACTATTCCTGTCACAGTTGCCTCTGCCGAAAGAAGTCTTTCAGAGTTGAAGTTGATTAAGTCTTATCTTCGATTATCCATGTCACAAGAGCGATTAAATGGATTAGCTTTGATTTCTATTAAAAAAATATGTTAGACAAACTTGATGTTAGTAATTTGACTACTAATTTTACATCTCAAAATGTGAGAATGTTAAATCTTATGCTAGCCTAATCTTTCGGGTTGTGAAATAAGTTTTATTTTGTTATTCTATCTTTCGAATTGTATGAAGTTTTCTTTCTAATATAAAAGTGTTAATTATTTAATTATTTACATATTGTTAGACTTGTAAAATAAATTTTGTGTTGCAGGGCCCTATAATAATTAAACGCCTAGGGCCTCTAAATTCTTAGGGCCGGCCCTGCCTAGGCGTTGCACTCATAGCGCCCAAGCACTACAAAATGTGAAAAAAGGAAGAATTGGAGCAAAGAGGGGCAATGCCTAGGCCCTGTAATCATAGCTCCTAGTCATTGCCATCAACGCTTAGGCGCTGCGTGTGATTTGTCGCGGTGCTTAGGCGTTGACTCCTAGCGCTTAGGCACTGTGTCGGGGTCATCTAGGGCAAGTTTGTTGTTTTTGAGTCCATAAAAATCCTACTTTCTATACAAACGAGGGGCCACATATAAATACAAATTCCTCACACTTTGGAGGGGATTTTTTTTCACACATTGAGAGGCAAGAGAATATAATTGGAGAATCAAAAAAGGAATTCATAGGAGGAAAACATCAGACAATTGAAGATTTAACGCATTGATTGGAAGAGGAAGAAGGTCTTCATGTAAGAATTCTACTTTTTTCTACATCTTTACTACAAATCCGATGATGTATTCTATGACAATTGATTATTTTTCTTCTTTCATTATGAATAGTTAAATTCATTGTTAAGGAGAATAATGTAACCAATTGAAATCCTTTATATTTTCTTACTAAAGTTCTTGGTTTTTATTGTTTTATGTGTTGATTTTACTATGAACTAAATGCATTAAATTACTTGATCAATAATTTGATGATTTTGTGAATTATTTACGAATAGAGATAGGAGTTTAGGATTTAAACCATATAGTAAAATTTGGTAAATTGGTATAACGAGTAAATATACCTATGCCAATTATTGCAATCATAATTGAATTTCTAGGGCGAAGAACTCGTTTAACTAAGTGGATTGCATAGAGATATGGAATTTAATTAGTGAAATAGGCTCAGTGAAAACTTAAGAGGGGTAAATTGAAATCAATAAGAGAATTCGACTGAATATTACATTAGGTAAAAATCTTGATTTGAGATGTCAAGGTGATCACTAGGTGAAGTTATTCTGCCCTAGCATTCGTTCATAAATTGATTTTCAACCCAATCGTGTGTGCATTCATTAACTTCCTCAAATTTAGATAATAAAAAAAAAAAAAACAAATCCTACAAGTTTTTGTTTCAATCAAATAGTGGTTAAAGAAAAATTAAATTAAGTGCTAGAATATAGTTCTTGTGGATCGACAACTCGGACTCTTAGGTCCACTATTTACTTGTTACGATCCGTACACTTGTGGAAATAAAATTGGCAACAATTAGCATTGTTATAAATGAAATTTGTGATATCAAATTTGCTTGTTGGTGTACCATGGGACTTAGAGAGTTACACTCTAGGTAATTTGATTTAAGTAATTTGGCGTTGTCTTGTAAAACTCTTTGGATTATGCTTTACTGTATTTAGTGATTTTCTTTGAGTCCCGTTATTTAACTTTATATTTGTTGATTTCAGAATTTATAGACAAAAATGCAACGCATAATGTGCTCTAATAGTTACAGATTGAATGAAATCTATTAAAATGATATTATTATAGAGTAATATAACTCCTAGTATTTATGTCGTCGGCATAATTTTTGCATGTGTTGCTATGTGGATCCTTAGATATGCCCTTATTTTGTTTAGCTGAAAATCATATTTTTAATATATTTTGATAAAAGTTAATGAAATGGGTAGTTAAAAAATTAATAAAAATTGTGGATCCCATAAAACGTGTGGCTGAAAATGAGTTTTAAAAAGGGGGAACAAACATCAACTATGTTTTGCTATTTTTAATACGATACCCTTATTTATAGAATGAATCTTGACATACTAAATAATGTGTATAAGCTGGCAACTTGAAAGATTGTGTATCACCTTTACTAAATTTGCAAAATTTTATTCCAATTGAACCTTGACACCGCCATCACCATCACCATCACCATCACCATCACCATCACCATCACCACCGTACCCATAAACTCTACAATTTCCGTCACAAGCACCTCCACCATCTTCATTATCGCCTTTCCTCACCATCACCACCTTTATCCACCAGAACCACCACTTACACAATAATTGCAAAACCTCAAAATCAAAACCGATTTCAAAATCAATTTCGATTTTCAAATTTGAAACACAAATATGAAATCGATACCAATCAGAGCAATAAAAGGTAGACGATAATGGATGGTGGAGGTGGGTTTGGGGATAGAAAAATTGAAACATGATTGAAATGGGGGATTTAACTTTGGGAACTTAGATACGATGATGTGTTGGTTAAATAGACAATATTAAAGACAGAAGAAGTATTGGTTGTGGTTGGTGATTGTTCAGTTTGGGTGTGTTGTATGTGATTGATCCATTTATGTGTTTATTTGTGTGTCTGTAGAATAAAAAGTGGTAATTAGAAAATTAAAAAGAATGGGAAGTAAACGACCTTTTATAATTTTAAGGCGGTATTGTTTTTAAGTTACAATCATTATGCCAATTTTGGGGTGTTATTGTTTTTGAGTAACGCTATTTATCCCCACTTAAATTATAACTCTAGTCTATCTAATGTGACATTCTATAACCACGGTTGGGCTAAATAACATTATTCATTATTTTTGGGTGAATGTCAATTTTGAAGTATGTTTGAGGGGTAATTTTTAGAGAGTGAATTCTGGAAATAGGGGAAAATCTCGGGGGTGCATTTTTAGAATTGGTCCAAGATGGGACGTATCTGAAATATTCTGGCATCAACGTGGTGTACATTTGAGAAATGTTTGTTACTTAGGGCTCGACAATAACAAGCTTGATGGGGTTGTGCCTGAGGCAGTTGGGGCATTAAAGTTTGTGAGGGAATTGAATTTGGAGTCGGAGAGTCCCATTTCCCTCACTTTCTGCGTCTGAGCTTGGAAAAAAATTGAAGTTGGAAGCTGTTATATTTATAAATTACGTGGCATGCACACGTATATATGTCGACTAAGCATTGATATTCAATTGGAGTGGGAGAGTCCCATTTCCTTCACTTTTTGCATCTAAGCTTGGAAAAAAAAATTGAAGTAGGAAGGTGTTATATTTATAAATTACTTGGCATGCACATGGACATATGCCAACAAAACATTGATATTCAATTGAATTGGACTTATTAAATTAAGCATCCTCGTTTTGGGCTTGAGCTTGTTAAATTATCCCCAATATGTAATTGAGTCAATTTCATACTTAAGGTAATGTTAGTTCTAACATTAGCCAAACCATATCTCCCTTCTTTTGTGCTCATTTTTTCTTGTCCAGATTGCCATACACTTCTTCGATCGCTGATCTTTTCCTTCAACGGGATGTTTAAGTGCGCAGGTGACTTTTACGTGAAAGGGAGGTGGCCAAAATTCTGTTGGCCACGTGTCCGTCAAATTTTAGGTCAACATATAACAATAATAAATAAAATTTGAGTTTTAAATCAGTTTTTAGCTAGTATTTATTTATTAAATGAGTAATGATATTTGCAGTCGCTTACTATTGTAGTCACCCTACGTGGCATATATGTGGTGGTTAGTGATTTGATATATGAGTAAGAAAAATTATCATATTATTACATCAAATCACAAGCCACCATAAAGGAATGAAGGATGTCACATAGGGTGACTACTTTAGTGAGCGATTATGAATAATATTATTCTTATTAAATAGCTTTAAAATTCAATTGGCATTAGGACTTTTAATTTTTATTATCATCTAGATATTAGTTATTAATCATGGTTATTAATTAATTAGAGTTGATCATTTATTAGAATTAGTGATATAAATAAGGGTTGCGGACTTTAACCACAAAAAAGGTTATTTTTCAATTGAAATAAAATACTGTTGAGATTTTTTCCCGCTTTCTTAAATTCTTGATATTTGATATTTAAAATCAATGACTCTAAAATCTTGGTATTTGTGCACAAATTAAAGAGTTTTTGACATCTAAATTTTTGTTATTCTTATATACAATTTTCATTTAAAAAAATCAACGAAACTTTGATAGTGTGTTCATTTATATTATTTCTATCAATTCCGCCACCCTACATCAATAGTTCTAACTGCTTTGACGGGGACTCGATATTGACTAATGCTACTTAAGCTAGTGGTACCTTTGGGAGCAGAGATTCCCAATTTTGCCCTCTTTTATGATGGAGATTCTTGTACAAGATCACTTGCTTCTCATGCATTAATGTGTGTTGGGATTATAATTTTCTTTAGAGATTTTACTTTAGCTGACCAAAATAATAGGTAGAAAACAAAATATAATAGTATAATGGTACATTTGAAAAATGGGTTGAATATCTTGCAACAAATTTAATATTGAACTGAATTAGCGACGATAAATAATTTAATTAATCGATTCCCAAGTTGTTACTTGTTAGAAATACATAATTACATGATCTTGATTTCCTAAACTCAATATATCTAGGTTGGGAAGATTGAACATGGATGTTAATTTTATTGGCTTATGAGAATAACATCAGAAATGACACTGTACTATAACACATATTTTAGTTCATAGTATTGGACATGATTGAAATAAAAAAATCAGAACTTCTTTCTCTTCCTTAATACGGTTATCGAGACCCGCGTATCCCTATAGAATCTTTGTGGTTGACAACAAGACTCCAAATGAAAATAGTTCTCAATCCAGGTTTTTTCGAAGGAAAATAAATAAAAAAATGTTTCTAGCTACCTAGGGGAAAATAAGATCAAGAAACATCATTAAGAATACCCACTGTTTGACTCAATTTGATGCAAATCATTGTTCAATTCTTGGTACTATTGATTCAGCATCAGGTCCAGGATAAGGACCTTTAGATCGTGATCCTAATCGAGATGATCCAACATTGTTTGACTCTTTCGACTTCTTTCTCCTCGATTTTTTTGGAATGTCGGGGATGTTTTCTGATGTTGATTCGCATTCTTGGTGTTGTCGATTTGATTTAACGCTATCAGATGAGTCCTTCGAATTGTGTCGTCTTGAGTGTCTTGATCTGGTTGATCCATCTTTCTTCCTCGGCGAATCATTTGGACTGTCTAATGAAGTATGACGCCTCGAAGATTTGGGCAATTTAGGTAGTTCTCTGCTTCCTTTTTTCGAATCTACAAAAGAAAAATGTTTCAAAAGAGCAAAATGTATTGATATACTGGACTAGATAGTACTAAACACGAATCAACAATTTTTTAATCACGTTTGTAGTATCTAGATGGTTGGAGTTTCCAATATTATGACGTGTATGACAACTTCTTACACAATCTTAAACACGATAGTCTTATTCTTGTTTTAGCTCAAATCTTCGAAAACATAACTTTATTAATGAATCAAAAATTTCATTGCACATAAAATAAACATAACCAAACCTTCAGAAACCCATTTAACTTCAGGGTTCTCTTTAGAGTCTCCAGGTTCCCTTAAAGGTGCTGATTGGAATCCTCCTGTTGATTCTTTGAATTCTTTCATCTGCAAACATAATCAGCACATAATAACGCAATTAAATGTCATTAATAATTGTTAATATTTCATTAAATATATGGGATTATCGATTAGTTATTTTTAACCAAAAAAATGGGAAAATTTTGATGGGAATTTATACCCAGCTTGGTGAATTTTCAATTGAAGCAGAAGGGCCATCCCATCCTATATGAGCCAC
>NW_019266348.1:253002-259271 GCF_002742605.1 Olea europaea var. sylvestris
ATTAGACAAATATCACAAACTCGAGATCAAATTTCTCCATCTCACAGGATGACCATATGTTATGTCTCTACCGGTGAGGCTTTGAGACCACATGGCAATAACATTGCAAGAGAACCTAGGCCTACACTCCAGGTCATACTGTCAAGTGGCAATTCTAGCCAAACCCTATATTTTGCTGAAGTTGACCCTATAAACCGAACCTCCATAGATGAGGCGAGGTTAATGTGGGCTTGAAGGAAGATTTTTCATACAATCTTCAATAAGTGGGTGATGTGATAATTCACTGCTACTGTCGCTTCACCCAACCAAAAAGGTCAAATCTAAGTCGAGTCGGGTTTTGGGCAACAAAATAGTATTAATATTAAATGCTTATAATTGATTGATAACTATGATAAGAGGCCACAACCATTTGGATGACATCACGTGTCTTTACATCCAATGGTTCTTATTTATCATTTTATACTGTAAAAACTCACACAATGTGTCATTCTAGAGGTAATACAAATTTATGCTCTCAACATGTAATTGTTGCTCTCTCTACGCACTTATATTTCTTTCAAAATCGAACCCCTTTTTTAACATAAGAGGCTCGTGTCCAAAGCACCTCCATACTCAAATATATATTATTTCAACTCACTTGGTCTGGAGTGCACGTGGCTGCCTCCTCCACAGCTGAAGAAGGACACGTGTGGCTAATGTTTGTCGCAATGTGCAGGAATAGGCTCGCATAGATGCGAGAGGCCTTGAGATCTTTCGACCACGTTGTATGCACAAAAATCGAGATCAACAGCATGTTCCCATTATCCAAAGGAAGTCAAGATTCCACATTAAATTAAAAAACTCACAATTTAAACTAAACTTCCCAAATTCATAGCTTAGCTCCTTAAATAGAAAACTTTATAGACTGTAGATTCCCATATCGAAAAACTAGTATGCAGTGCATTATTACATGTTTCCATTATTCCTTAAATAGAAAACCTTAAAGCATGGCACGGATATTAGTATTGATGAACTCCAAGAACTACTGCTGAAAGCATTATAAAACCACCGTTTAAGATGCTTTAATAACATCCATTCCAACGCTAGCCTGCTAGGAGAAAACAACAAATTACTGCACTTGGGTATACATGTGTACATATTGAATTAAGCCTCCCGCATAGTTTATTTTTCATTTATTTCTTACTGAGAATCGGGGAACAAAGGATGAATAGAAACTTAAGATTCTTCTAGCTAGAGAACTTACCAAAAACTTGTGGTTCTCCTCGAGAAATGGTGAGAAAGTGGTGCAAAATTTTTTCATATCACTATTAACATCGCCTCTGCCACCTATGACATCCATAAACTTCTTCCTATCAGGGGCAAGTTTCATGGCAACCTGTAATTGCAATTTGGGATAAGCATTTGAAAAGATATACCCGACCGTAAAGTGAAAAGATCAGAAAACGTGTGTTAACATTCCAATTTCTGTTTCCGTGCACGCCTTCAGGAGAATCGAAGCTCTGGCAACTACTTTTCCTTTTGGTTAAGGGATGGGCATGAAATATGGCAGAATACTTGCTATAAGAAAAATTCAACCGAGGGGAAGGATGATAAATCTGTAAGCCATGAGAAAGTATGAACGACATTATTAAAAACATGTGAATAAGAAAGATGCTCCTGCTCTTCGATCTATGTGCTGCGGAACTGGCACATAGAACATTCGAGGCCACCAGGGCCTTCTATGTCATTTCAAATTATACAGTGGTTAAGATTTATAAAATTATCGAATTCTATCTATTACGGACATGGAGGGAGCTTTAACGTTGTGGCTAACTAACCGAACCTTTTTAACGAAGATTAGTTGAGCTATTGAGTACTCAATTTCAAAACATCTCTAGGCATAAATGACGATATCCCTTAATTATTGATTACAATTTAAGTGGCCTCTATAAAGAAAATCTTGACTTGACTCATTGAAAGTCAAAAAAATTCAAGCAATAAACATTAAAATTTAAAACATCATATCATATAAAAGCACTTACCGTAAAGTACTTATCAAAAAAAAAAAAAAAAGCACTTACCGTAAAGCTTGATCTGGCCAGCCAACCATGCCATTTTTTCAGCGTCTTGCCATAAGAATCACTGCATGCTTGGGACATGGACCAATCCTGATGCTCCAATAGATTCCGAAACAATCCCACCAAGAAATCCATTGCCCTAAGGAGTTCATGCACAAGTTAACTCATACTAGAATACATCATTCTTCAGAAACACACAAGCTCATGCTAGTAAATATCACAATGTTTGTGTATGTTTAACATATATACTCTTTATTCACGCAAGCATGTTAGAGTAGGAGTTTTGGCATTAGTCAAGTTGTGAAGCCTCAACAAACTTTAGTTTCCTGATTTTCCTTGTGAAAACTTCAAAATTACAGCAGAATTTTGAAAAAAAAGAAAAGGATCATGCCAACAAATGAGGATATCTTTCTAAACAAGGACTGTTTTTCTCACTCGTTTCTAAGAAGTGGTTAAGGAAGTCATCAACAGGCCATTGGTGTTGATTTACCCATGAAGAATTTTTCCATGTGGTTTTGGAAGAGGTGATCCTTAATATTTACATTTTTCATGCGTTCAGTGAATGGCAGCTAGAAGGCATTATGCTGGTGTATACTGGAATGGAAAAAAAAAAAAGCTAATAAAATGCTATACCTGGAAGCAAAGAGAAGGTGAAAGCTGTAAATTTTTACTTACCTCGTCAACCACAAAAGACCATCAGCACAACTGGATGAACCTTTAGCTGTCTTAGCCTCTTCTTGTACCATGCTGTACAAGTGGTTATATTGTGTAGGGTTGGACAAATACTTGTTTTCTAACCTCTATAGAAAATATGAGAAGATATAAGTTGGTTAGATAATAAAGCCAAAAAAAAAAATTTGAGAGAAAAGAATGGGTTAACAAATAGTCGACACACATTGGTTTGTTAATTTAAGTGAAAAAAGTTAAAGAACTAATACACTATTTTAAGGAAGATATCACCAAGATAGGTCAATCCATATGCATAAAGAAGAATAGAACATATTCAGGACTCTACAGCTACAGAAGCAGCCTCTAATAACTGATACTTCAACCCCAATTTCTATCTCAGGGTGCAAACAAGTTAAGCGGGAAATCAACCAAATCCCAACATTTGGAAAAGGGATATATAAATAACATTAAATTCAAAATTTTATTACAAAATCTCATATGTGAACACATTCATCAATTTACAAGCTAATGAAACAAAAAGAACAAGCTCTGTTTCCATAAGAATGGAGGGATAGAGTCTCACGATTATATTACCACCAATATCAGATTTGGCAAGTGCCATTGCAGGTCCAAACTTGTCTGCATTGAGCGCATGATAAAAATGAGCCAAACAGCATAAGCCAGGCCAGAAGGACCATGACTATACATTTCGAGCGGAAGAGGCATTATTATAACACCCCCGTTTCAAACTAACAAATTTACCAAGAGATCTGAGAAAAACAAGACTGAAACAGAACCTTTATGCTAACATGCAAATAAGAAATATCAAGTGTAGCAGATGCATTACTAACCCATAGCCTGGTATTAATTAGTATACACAAAATGACATCCATTGGTTGTTCCGTCACATGAACAGGCATTTTTTTTAAATTTTGAAAAGAGCTTGCAGTTTAGAGAAATTGTGGGAGATGATAATAAATGGCTTCATTCATGTAGAATTCACACCCAAATGACAATAAATAGCTTCATTCATGTAGAATTCACACCCAAACGTCCAGACCCTGTATGCATATAATTTTCCATAAATTGTATGCTATAGCTTCTAACCCTGGGTTGAGAGTATAGAATGCAAATTTCATTCCAACTACCAAACATGGAATGGTCGTCAGTTTATAGGAGCAGGTAATTTATAACTTAAATTTCACGCATAAGGGAATCAAAGAATTTCAGTTATTGGCATCTTAAAAATCATGCTGTAAGAAGACATGGATCTTCATCTCAAGCACTAAAAAGTAATGGCAAACTATAGGCACTGTCCAAACGACTACATCCAGCATGAAGCATTACTGGGTCAGAAATCTTTCACCAAGCGATAATTTGAACTTCAAATTAAATATACTCAATGGCCTGTCTAATTGTTTAATTAAACAAAATGAACTCCAAAACAAAAACGGAATCTGATAAATGAACGTAAACATATACCTATAACAGGTAAAATTTGCTTGCAAACATTCAGGAAAGGTTTGGTGAGCATCACCCCCTCTTCTGACTTGACATGCTTCATTCCTTCCAGAGCCTGAGTGAAGACTGTCCCCTCCATTTTTCTGGCTTAACTACACTCAAAAAAATTTCCAAAAAGAAAAATCAATACTTGCAGAAGTAATAAATGTGGGGACATGGGACTTTACGGTATGAGCCACACGGCATTTATCTTATGCCGAATCCTAAGTCCTCCATGAAACCAGTATAAGAAAATAAAATATCAGCCCAAAAATACCGAGTTAATTGTTTGAATACTCACTGAACTTTAAAGGGTGTCACATTTCACTCACTAAACTTTACTTTGCACCCAATTACTCACTGAACTTTGGAGTTAATTGTTTGAATATTCACTGAACTTTAAAGGGCGTCACGTTTCGCTTACTGAACTTTACTTTGCACCCAATTACTCACTGAACTTTGTAAACTTGCACTCCATCACTCATCGAGTTAGAGAGTTAATTGTTTGAATACTTACCGAACTTTACAAGACGTCACATTTCACCCACTCAACTTTACTTTGCACCCAATTACTCACTGAACTTTGTAAATTTGCACTTCATCACTCACTAGGAACCGTTTGTTCTGTTTGCCTATGTGGATGACGGCTTTAACACGTTGCAATTAAATTAGACAAACATAATAATAAATTGCCAAATCATATATCCAAAAGGACCCAAACATGCCTCATCGTTTTCACTCAAAAATGCCATGCCCAGTAAAGGAGAAAAAGAAGAAACAACAATCGCAATATACTAAAATTCACCTTCGAAGCGGCCTATTTTAAGAGATTAGGGTTCCAATCGTGATTTATGTGTTGAAAACGGTGAGGCATGTTTGGGTTCTTTTGGATATATGATTTGGCAATTTATTGTTATATTTGTCTAATTTAACTGCCACGTGTTAAAGCAGTCATCCACATAGGCAAACAGAACAAACGGTTCCTGGTGAGTGATGAAGTGCAAATTTACAAAGTTCAGTGAGTAATTGGGTGCAAAGTAAAGTTGAGTGGGTGAAATGTGACGTCTTGTAAAGTTCGGTAAGTATTCAAACAATTAACTTTTTAACCCGATGAGTGATGGAGTGCAAGTTTACAAAGTTCAGTAAGTAATTGGGTGCAAAGTAAAGTTCAGTGAGTGAAACGTGACGCCCTTCCAAAGTTCAGTGAGTAATTGGGTGCAAAGTAAAGTTCAGTGAATGAAACGTGACGCTCTTTAAAGTTCAGTGAGTATTCAAACAATTAACTCAAAAATACCTTCTCTTAAAGAGGGGAAATTCCAGGAACAGGAACAGGAAACAGATTGCAAAATAAATATATATAATGAATCCCAAAAAACTTAATTAATATATAGGAGATATATTCGAATAAGAATAATAATTGCATCCACACTTTTTATAAGGCATCTCACTTTAAATTCATCCCGGTTAAAAAATTTAAATTTTAAGAAAATACTATTTTCATCCACCGCATATTCCAATAATTTCCTTATAAATTCCCCAAAATATCATCTGCCTTCATCCTATGCATTTCTTTTGCTGCAATGAAGAAAAAATATCCAGATTCAGAGGATTGTCATCGCCCCTCTTCATGCTCTTTTACATTTTAGTTCTTTAGCAGTTTTTCTGCAATTATTGTCCATTACACAGCATATTAGGAATCTGATTAAGTTATCTCACTAAAGATTGGAATAAATTAACCTCCATTCCCAAATTTGGCAAAAGAAAATCAAAGAACTGGAAACGAGAAGAAAGCTACAGTGGAAAATAAGTGATTATAAAAAGTACAGAGAGAGAGAGAGAGAGAGAGCTACATTGGGATTTGAGAAACTGAAATTTGTTTTTGACTTTATGTTTTTTTTTTTAATATTATTCTAAGTTTATTCGTATAGAAATTTGACATCCGACGGATGATTTAGTAAAGTTATCATTTGTATGATTGCTTTAAAGATAAAATTGCCTTCTTTGGGCCAAAAAAAAAAAAAAAAAAAAAAATATTGCTTTGGT
>NW_019266348.1:260704-271659 GCF_002742605.1 Olea europaea var. sylvestris
GGTAGTTCTCTGCTTCCTTTTTTCGAATCTACAAAAGAAAAATGTTTCAATAGAGCAAAAAGTATTGATATACTGAACTAGACAGTACTAAACAAGAATCAACAATTTTTTAATCATGTCTGTAGTATCTAAATGGTTGGAGTTTCCAATATTATGATGTGTATGACAACTTCTTACACAATCTTAAACACGATAGTCTTATTCTTGTTTTAGCTCAAATCTTCGAAAACATAACTTTATTAATGAATCAAAAATTTCATTGCACATAAAATAAACATAACCAAACCTTCAGAAACCCATTTAACTTCAGGGTTCTCTTTAGAGTCTCCAGGTTCCCCTAAAGGTGCTGATTGGAATCCTCCTGTTGATTCTTTGAATTCTTTCATCTGCAAACATAATCAGCACATAATAACGCAATTAAATGTCATTAATAATTGTTAATATTTCATTAAATATATGGGATTATCGATTAATTATTTTTAACCAAAAAAAGGGGAAAATTTTGATGGGAATTTATACCCAGCTTGGTGAATTTTCAATTGAAGCAGAAGGGCCATCCCATCCTATATGAGCCACATGTTTTACATCTGTGGGATTCCCAATTTGCATTTCTGCTTCTTTCTCCTCCTCTGCATTATACAATTGGAAAATAAATTGTACGCACAATAGGATCACGACTGCAAGATTTCTTAATTCGAAAAATCAAGATAAGAGGATCAAAATACAAATACTCACCGAATATCTGAGAAATGTATCGAAGACCTTTCAAAAGACCCTTCATCTTCGTCCCCATTTATTATTAGCTCCTTCTAATTCAAGAAACATGCATGGATTGATTATGGATGAAATGGACTTAGGAAGCCATGACAAAACCAACCCTTTGCAAGAAAAATGAGTGCCACTCCATGGATTAATTTATGCACCAATCCTTATTATATGAAGTTGAAGAGAGACTCAAAATAATTGTAAAATAAAACATATAAACCTCCTTTTTGGGTTGCTTATTTTCGTATTTTTACATCCAAATGATGTGAATAAAATATACAAATATCCCAACCAAATTGCTGTGAAAACAAAACCTTTCAATTCAATGGCATTGCTTTGTTGGTTCCTGATGGCTGTTAAGGAAAACCAGAAGCAAAGAGAAAATTTAGGTGCGAAAAATAAATAAGCTTCTAAAAAATAATTAAAAATGACCCAGTTTTTATTTACTCGGAAAAGTTATTTCAAGCATGCTTGATTTAGCATAGTTAACTCTAAACCAATTCTTGTTCATTTGGAAAAGCAAATTTAATACTTACTTTATTTGTTTGTGGTTTTTAAAAAATAAATTATTTTTTTCTTGTATTTTTCTATTTGATAAGAAACACAATAAGAGCTAATTATTCTTGGTTTCTTATAGATGAAAAATTAATTGTCTTGAGGTGCAGTAAATTAAATCTGCCAAATGGAAGGAAAGATAAGGCCATTGCTGCTGTATCAAAATATTTTTCGACCAACTCTAAATTATTAATATAAGAATAGTTTGAATATAAGATCCATTGCCAGTAGTAATGGTAAAATGCCTTGCTCCCATTCCCTGGAGAATCGGAATGAAGACAAGGATCATAGTCCCCACCTCTAATCAAGTAGTTTATGACATCCTTGATTACTTAACAAGGACAACTCGTAATGCTTTCTCATCCACCACGTTTAGCCCCAGCTTGATTTTGTTTTTTTTTTTTTTAAAAAAAAGCATTTTTAATAATTGTTGATAAAAAATAAAAATAATAATGAAATATATGGTTTAAAAGTTTACGAAAGTTGTGAACTTCATAAAAATGTGTAACTAAAATTATATTTTGACTCTTAACTTTTACTTTTATCAACTTTTAACTAAACACAAGCAAGGCTCGATTAGACAAATATCACAAACTCGAGATCAAATTTCTCCATCTCACAGGATGACCATATGTTATGTCTCTACCGGTGAGGCTTTAAGACCACATGGCAATAACATTGCAAGAGAACCTAGGCCTGCACTCCAGGTCATTCTGTCAAGTGGCAATTCTAGTCAAACCCTTACGAAGAGGCTGAACTCATTTGCTGAAGTCAACCCTATAAACCGAACCTCCATAGATGAGGCGAGGTTAATGTGGGCTTGACGAAAGATTTTTCATACAATCTTCAATAAGTGGGTGATGTGATAATTCACTGCTACTGTCACCTCACCCAACCAAAAAGGTCAAATCTAAGTCAAGTCGGGTTTTGGGCAACAAAATAGTATTAACATTAAATGCTTATGATTGATTGATAACTATGATAAGAGGCCACAACCATTTGGATGACATCACGAGTCTTTACATCCTACGGTTCTTATTTATCATTTTATACTGTAAAAACTCACACAATGTGTCATTCTAGAGGTAATACAAATTTATGCTCTCAACATGTAATTGTTGCTCTCTTTACGCACATATATTTCTCTCAAAATCGAACCCCTTTTTTAACATAAGAGGCTCGTGTCCAAAGCACCTCCATACTCAAATATATATTATTTCAACTCACTTGGTCTGGAGTGCGCGTGGCCGCCTCCTCCACAGCTGAAGAAGGCCACGTGTGGCTAATGTTTGTCGCAATGTGCAGGAATAGGCTCGCATAGATGCGAGAGGCCTTGAGATCTTTCGACCACGTTGTATGCACAAAAATCAAGATCAACAACATGTTCCTATTATCCAAAGGAAGTCAAGATTCCACATTAAATTAAAAAACTCACAATTTAAACTAAATTTCCCAAATTCATAGCTTAGCTCCTTAAATAGAAAACTTTATAGACTGTAGATTCCCATATCGAAAAACTAGTATGCAGTGCATTATTACATGTTTCCATTATTCCTTAAATAGAAAACCTTAAAGCATGGCACGGATATTAGTATTGATGAACTCCAAGAACTACTGCTGAAAGCATTATAAAACCACCGTTTAAGATGCTTTAATAACATCCATTCCAACGCTAGCCTGCTAGGAGAAAACAACAAATTACTGCACTTGTGTATACATGTGTACATATTGAATTAAGCCTCCCGCATAGTTTATTTTTCATTTAATTCTTAGTGAGAATCGGGGAACAAAGGATGAATAGAAACTTAAGATTCTTCTAGCTAGAGAACTTACCAAAAACTTGTGGTTCTCCTCGAGAAATGGTGAGAAAGTGGTGCAAAATTTTTTCATATCACTATTAACATCGCCTCTGCCACCTATGACATCCATAAACTTCTTCCTATCAGGGGCAAGTTTCATGGCAACCTGTAATTGCAATTTGGGATAAGCATTTGAAAAGATATACCCGACCGTAAAGTGAAAAGATCAGAAAACGTGTGTTAACATTCCAATTTCTGTTTCCGTGCACGCCTTCAGGAGAATCGAAGCTCTGGCAACTACTTTTCCTTTTGGTTAAGGGATGGGCATGAAATATGGCACGAATACTTGCTATATGAAAAATTCAACCGAGGGGAAGGATGATAAATCTGTAAGCCATGAGAAAGTATGAACGACATTATTAAAAACATGTGAATAAGAAAGATGCTCCTGCTCTTTGATCTATGTGCTGCGGAACTGGCAAATAGAACATTGGAGGCCACCAGGGCCTTCTATGTCACTTCAAATTATACAGTGGTTAAGATGTATAAAATTATCAAATTCTATCTATTACGGACATGGAGGGAGCTTTGACGTTGTGGCTAACTAACCGAACCTTTTTACACGAATTATTTGAGCTATTGAGTACTCAATTTCAAAACATCTCTAGGTATAAATGACGATATCCCTTAATTATTGATTACAATTTAAGTGGCCTCTATAAAGAAAATCTTGACTTGACTCATTGAAAGTCAAAAAAATTCAAGCAATAAACATTAAAATTTAAAACATCATATCATATAAAAGCACTTACCGTAAAGTACTTATCAAAAAAAAAAAAAAAAAGCACTTACCGTAAAGCTTGATCTGGCCAGCCAACCATGCCATTTTTTCAGCGTCTTGCCATAAGAATCACTGCAAGCTTGGGACATGGACCAATCCTGATGCTCCAATAGATTCCGAAACAATCCCACCAAGAAATCCATTGCCCTAAGGAGTTCATGCACAAGTTGACTCATACTAGAATACATCATTCTTCAGAAACACACAAGCTCATGCTAGTAAATATCACAATGTTTGTGTATGTTTAACATATATACTCTTTATTCACGCAAGCATGTTAGAGTAGGAGTTTTGGCATTAGTCAAGTTGTGAAGCCTCAACAAACTTTAGTTTCCTGATTTTCCTTGTGAAAACTTCAAAATTACAGCAGAATTTTGAAAAAAAGAAAAGGATCATGCCAACAAATGAGGATATCTTTCTAAACAAGGACTGTTTTTCTCACTCGTTTCTAAAAAGTGGTTAAGGAAGTCATCAACAGGCCATTGGTGTTGATTTACCCATGAAGAATTTTTCCATGTGGTTTTGGAAGAGGTGATCCTTAATATTTACATTTTTCATGCGTTCAGTGAATGGCAGCTAGAAGGCATTATGCTGGTGTATACTGGAATGGAAAAAAAAAAAGCTAATAAAATGCTATACCTGGAAGCAAAGAGAAGGTGAAAGCTGTAAATTTTTACTTACCTCGTCAACCACAAAAGACCATCAGCACAACTGGATGAACCTTTAGCTGTCTTAGCCTCTTCTTGTACCATGCTGTACAAGTGGTTATATTGTGTAGGGTTGGACAAATACTTGTTTTCTAACCTCTATAGAAAATATGAGAAGATATAAGTTGGTTAGATAATAAAGCCAAAAAAAAAAATTTGAGAGAAAAGAATGGGTTAACAAATAGTCGACACACATTGGTTTGTTAATTTAAGTGAAAAAAGTTAAAGAACTAATACACTATTTTAAGGAAGATATCACCAAGATAGGTCAATCCATATGCATAAAGAAGAATAGAACATATTCAGGACTCTACAGCTACAGAAGCAGCCTCTAATAACTGATACTTCAACCCCAATTTCTATCTCAGGGTGCAAACAAGTTAAGCGGGAAATCAACCAAATCCCAACATTTGGAAAAGGGATATATAAATAACATTAAATTCAAAAAATTATTACAAAATCTCATATGTGAACACATTCATCAATTTACAAGCTAATGAAACAAAAAGAACGAGCTCTATTTCCGTAAGAATGGAGGGATAGAGTCTCACGATTATATTACCACCATTATCAGATTTGGCAAGTGCCATTGCAGGTCCAAACTTGTCTGCATTGAGCGCATGATAAAAATGAGCCAAACAGCATAAGCCAGGCCAGAAGGAACATGACTATACATTTCGAGTGGAAGAGGCATTATTATAACACCCCCGTTTCAAACTAACAAATTTACCCAGAGATCTGAGAAAAACAAGACTGAAACAGAACCTTTATGCTAACATGCAAATAAGAAATATCAAGTATAGCAGATGCATTACTAACACATAGCCTGGTATTAATTAGTATAAACAAAATGAAATCCATTGGTCGTTCCGTTACATGAACAGGCATTTTTTTTTTTAAATTTTGAAAAGAGCTTGCAGTTTAGAGAAATTGTGGGAGATGATAATAAATGGCTTCATTCATGTAGAATTCACACCCAAACCTCCAGACCCTGTATGCATATAATTTTCCATAAATTGTATGCTATAGCTTCTAACCCTGGGTTGAGAGTATAGAATGCAAATTTCATTCCAACTACCAAACATGGAATGGTCGTCAGTTTATAGATTTCACGCATAAGGGAATCAAAGAATTTCAGTTATTGGCATCTTAAAAATCATGCTGTAAGAAGACATGGATCTTCATCTCAAGCACTAATAAGTAATGGCAAACTATAGGCACTGTCCAAACGACTACATCCAGCATGAAGCATTACTGGGTCAGAAATCTTTCACCAAGCGATAATTTGAACTTCAAATTAAATATACTCAATGGCCTGTCTAATTGTTTAATTAAACAAAATGAACTCCAAAACAAAAACGGAATCTGATAAATGAACGTAAACATATACCTATAACAGGTAAAATTTGCTTGCAAACATTAAGGAAAGGTTTGGTGAGCATCACCCCCTCTTCTGACTTGACATGCTTCATTCCTTCCAGAGCCTGAGTGAAGACTGTCCCCTCCATTTTTCTGGCTTAACTACACTCAAAAAATTTTCCAAAAAGAAAAATCAATACTTGCAGAAGTAATAAATGTGGGGACATGGAACTTTACGGTATGAGCCACACGGCATTTATCTTATGCCGAATCCTAAGTCCTCCATGAAACCAGTATAAGAAAATAAAATATCAGCCCAAAAATACCTTCTCTTAAAGAGGGGAAATTCCAGGAACAGGAAACAGATTGCAAAATAAAGATATATAATGAATCCCAAAAAACTTAATTAATATATAGGAGATATATTCGAATAAGAATAATAAAGGGTACCGCTATTTGCATCCACACTTTTTATAAGTGCATCTCACTTTAAATTCATCCCGGTTAAAAAATTTAAATTTTAAGAAAATACTATTTTCATCCACCCCATATTCCAATATTTTCCTTACAAATTCCCCAAAACAGATTTCCCCAAAATATCATCTGCCTTCATCCTATGCATTTCTTTTGCTGCAATGAAGAAAAAATATCCAGATTCAGAGGATTGTCATCGCCCCTCTTCATGCTCTTTTACATGTTAGTTCTTTAGCAGTTTTTCTGCAATTATTGTCCATTACACAGCATATTAGGAATCTGATTAAGTTATCTCACTAAAGATTGGAATAAATTAACCTCCATTCCCAAATTTGGCAAAAGAAAATCAAAGAACTGGAACGAGAAGAAAGCTACAGTGGAAAATGAGTGATTATAAAAAGTAGAGAGAGAGAGAGAGAGCTACATTGGGATTTGAGAAACTGGAATTTGTTTTTGACTTTATGTTTTTTCTCTTAATTTTAATATTATTCTAATTTTACTCGTATAGAAATTTGACATCCTACGGATGATTTAGTAACGTTATCATTTGTATGATTGCTTTAAAGATAAAATTGCCTTCTTTGGGCCAAAAAAAAAAAAAAAAATTGTCGTCTCGGATATAATGACGAGTTTACCAATCATAAATGTTAGAAACGATTATTGTTTGTAATTCAATTATAATTATTTTATCTCATTTTAAATATCCCTTGTTTTGTTATTATTTCATTCATTTGTTTTGAAAGAGTTTATGGTTTTAGAAACTATATGAATCTATAGTGTTAGGAATGTATTTAAAGTAGAATGAATATAAAATTCACGTAGATATATAATATTTAAATGAATGGATTTAATAAGAGCAAAATTAGAAATGACGTGGATGTTAATAGTATTTTTTTAAAATTCATATTCCAATATTTTCCTTACAAATTCCCCAAAACAGATTTCCCCAAAATATCATCTGCCTTCATCCTATGCATTTCTTTTGCTGCAATGAAGAAAAAATATCCAGATTCAGAGGATTGTCATCGCCCCTCTTCATGCTCTTTTACATGTTAGTTCTTTAGCAGTTTTTCTGCAATTATTGTCCATTACACAGCATATTAGGAATCTGATTAAGTTATCTCACTAAAGATTGGAATAAATTAACCTCCATTCCCAAATTTGGCAAAAGAAAATCAAAGAACTGGAAACGAGAAGAAAGCTACAGTGGAAAATGAGTGATTATAAAAAGTAGAGAGAGAGAGAGAGAGCTACATTGGGATTTGAGAAACTGAAATTTGTTTTTGACTTTATGTTTTTTTTTTTAATATTATTCTAAGTTTATTCGTATAGAAATTTGACATCCGACGGATGATTTAGTAACGTTATCATTTGTATGATTGCTTTAAAGATAAAATTGCCTTCTTTGGGCCAAAAAAAAAAAAAAAATTGTCGTCTCGGATATAATGACGAGTTTACCAATCATAAATGTTAGAAACGATTATTGTTTGTAATTCAATTATAATTATTTTATCTCATTTTAAATATCCCTTGTTTTGTTATTATTTCATTCATTTGTTTTGAAAGAGTTTATGGTTTTAGAAACTATATGAATCTATAGTGTTAGGAATGTATTTAAAGTAGAATGAATATAAAATTCACGTAGATATATAATATTTAAATGAATGGATTTAATAAGAGCAAAATTAGAAATGACGTGGATGTTAATAGTATTTTTTTAAAATTCTCAAATTTTATTAGGGATTAACTTAGCGTGAGATGTACTTATAAAAAGTATGGATGGAAACAACACAAATTAAAACATAAAAACAACAAAAATGAGAGATCAATACACTGAATCAGAACATCACGTGTATACATTTAATTCAAATCAATTAATAGAGAGAATATATTGACAAAAGCAAAACAAATCGAAACTCGATCAGCTAAATTATAAATTATTCAGTGAAGCTGATCAACTGAATTCTCGTGATCATTGCATTCATATACGAATCTAATCATACAAAATGCATACGGAGTAACAGGAAAATTGCAGCATAAGTGCATAACTATGAATACTCAATCAATTCAATACAAAATAACTAAAAAAATACTATAAAAATGAAATATCCACAGATTGAATCAGAACATTACGTGTATACATATGATTCTGTAGCAAAAATCTGGACTTGCCTGAATTATTATCCGATCTGCCTGTGTGTTGACAGGTGAAGATTAGCAAAGATAGAGCGTAGAAATGGATGTTTTATGATGGACTCCAAGCTCTGTTGGCGGTTCTATTTGCTTTTAGGTAACGCTACTCCGTAAAAGAAGAATAAATTCTAGTCCTTTTTTTTACTGATTACGATTTTAAAGTTGAAATTACCCAGACGTACTTTTCAACTCATCAATTCAAGAATAAAGAAAGTGTTACAAACCCTAATTTATTCTTTTACCCATTCCCCAAATCATAATCACACTAACACAATTGCCGCGCCCGTCACCACCGCCCGTTGCCGCGTAAGCAGCGTCCGGGTGCTGCTGTTGCTGCAGTGCGGTGCCGCAGAGAAGGGGGGATTAGGGTTTGTGCAGGGGTTCTAGTGTTGTAAAATTGAAGGGCCCTGCTTGCAATTTCAGATTGGGGTCAATTTGCAAATGACGGTTGTGGTTGTTGGCGGTGGTAGCTGTAGCGATCGAAAAAAATATATATATTTTTTTTGTTTTGCCCCAAAATAAATTTTTTTTATGGGACTCAAATATAATCTGAGTCATTATTATGTCGCTACGACACTTCCTAATAATTCAAATTAAACTTTGGTTATGAAAGTAAAATTTCGCATACTTGATTTTCTTAAATTTTACAAGGTTTTAAAATCTCTATTAATCGACAAAATTTTATGTTAATTTGGTTACTTTATTTTTCTTACGACACACTTTATTTTAATACTAACATTTCGGTTTCCATTATGTAAATTATTTTATTTTTTATTTTTTTTGAAATTGGACAAATTACTTGCATGTTTCATCATCCATCATTTATACTCCAACTTACCATTTTAATAAACTTCCATTTTATTTGTTGTTAACTATCAAAAGATATATATTTATATAAATAAAATTTTGTCGTTAAATCATTGGGAAGTTACGTGCTCTGTTCATTCGTTGAAGATTAACATTTCAAAACTATAACCACCCACAATTTCTAAAGGCACGTGCATACTTATTCTTGGAAAACTAACATTTCAAAAAGGCCATAACGCCCCCCACCCACTTTGCATATTAATAAATTCCAAACCTATTAACTACTTTGCCAATTAGTTTCATTTTTTTTATAATGAAAAACTATCATTTAGTGTTTGATTATCTCACGAACCAATTTGATTCCCGTAAACTGCCATATGAATTCAAAGGATTATAATGGCACGTCCCTATCCCATTTTGCCATTTGAATTTGGAAGTTTTTGTCTTTTTATGGTCCAAAATATTAATTATAAAACTACCATTCCAACTTACAATTAACCACCATAATCATCAATTGCTATTGAGTTTGGAGGCTACTGTACGTCCTGTTCAATATCAATTTGAAAGTCAATATTTTAAATTTTAACCTCCCCACTTACTTTTGTAACCTCCAATTTTAAATACAACCACTACCCCCATTTCTTCGAGTGTAACCTGCATTTTTTTTAAATACATCTACCACCGCTGCTTTACTTAGAATTTGAATTAAAATTGCCCTTTTATTTTAAAAGTCCCCAACTCACACGTATAAGTAACGTTTTATTATAATCCCATCTCTCTCTCTCATGTACAGACACAGAATTCTGGTGTAAATGGAATGGCATGCTCAGCCGGCTTCTCAATTTCAACTCCTTTAGCCATGTTTTATTGCCCAAACTATCATATTCATGCATAAAGTTATTTCGCCTTTTTTTCTTTCATCAACATAAAGTACTTTAAATCTAAAATTTCTAAAGAAAATGGAAGAAGTGCGCTGCTTTTTATTCCTTTGGACACGAAAGAATATTCAAACTCCAAACATTAAGGTAGGGGTGTTTCGGCGCTTTTGTAAGTGATTTAAGATTTATATGTTTTCGTTTGCGTTAAACTTCTTATTGTGTTACTCATGATGGAATCACCGTTTGGTGGTTTATACAAGATATGAAGAGATGATTATGATAAATGAAATGGGGTTATCAAAACCTAAAAGTAAGCGGGCTGACTGATCACCAATTCGCTTGAAATTGACGTTGACACAATCGAATAAAGTTTGCATTTCTGAAAATATATATTTTTATCATCTACTTAAGTGCTTCCTACTAAGTATTATTTATAGTACTCATCCCTACAAATAATTTTACAGGTTAAAATCGAGGCATGACAGTGGTTGGCATAGTGGCAAGTGTTCGACGATCTCTAATGCTTTCGATTTCTAGTAAACATTTCCATTTATGTAAACATTTTATGGATACTTAG
>NW_019266348.1:277049-301236 GCF_002742605.1 Olea europaea var. sylvestris
ATAACTTGGGCTACGGTGCATGTTTTTAAGTGAAATCAGTGGGGTTTGAAAGGTTTATGAGTCTTCTAATAGTGGCCTTTGGAGTTTCTCGAAAATATTATCTAAAAATAAAGTTATGCCCGTTTTAGTAAACTGCATCGTGTCAAATCCGAGATTCCTGTCTAGCATATTCGAGTAATATTTTTGTGCTTCAAATGTTATCGTTGAAACCCCAAATTTTTATATATGGTAAATTTATGAATTCTTTAGTCCCTGTAAAAATTTTATAAATTTTAATAGACATTTGTTAGGCCAAATATATTTTTCTTCTGCTGTTATTAAATTCATGATTGTCGATTTGCTTTCAAATATTTTACAAAATCAAATTTTGCTACATTTGCCTAAATTTATATGGATAACTATCTTCCGTTATATTTTTATATATTTAAAAAAAGTTAAATTTATAAAATACTTTGGCTAGCGTTAAAGGGGTCAAACCAAATAAAGAAACGAATATTATTTTAACGCTTCGGGTTCCGATAATTCGAGGCATTACAGTAGTTGAGTGGACCAAGAATGTTTGTGATTAATTATTTGATAATTATATCAATAAAATAAATGATTAGTAATCAAACAATATATGATCAATAACTAATTTGTAATCAATAAATAATATATGACCTAAAAAACGTGTGATTGTGACTCCTAATTTGTGTTATGCGATTTGTGATATGATTATAATTGTGTGACATTTGTGATAGTGACTTGTTAACAGATGGTTAAGACCACAAATGTGACTTGATTTTTGAAACTTTTTTACAAGTTTCTCTATTTTTGAGTGTGTATCTTGGAACATTTGTAATTATGTATTATTCTCTTTTTCAAAATATATTTAGTCAGGTCTTGGCAAAAATACTGAAAAATGGACAAAGTCAGTCAAATCGAACAAACTTGGTCGATTTGGCACGAGTAATTTGTTTGATTTGGAAACAAACCATGGTTAATCAGTTCAACCATAGTTTGAAGTCTCAAACCACTAGTTAACCAAATCGATCAAACTCACTTACATGTTTACTCTGTTTTTAAGAAAAAATAAAAATAAAAATATAAGTCAAGATCTCATAATTATATCTGAATTCATTCCAATATATGATGTTGTTAGTAAGTAATAGTAATAAGAATTTTCTTTTACAAGCTCATTATATTATATTTAGCATTTTTTCCCTATTCAGACTACAGGCTACGTACTACATAAAAAACAAAAAAAATTCTTAAATTTTCTGTTGATCATTCTCTATTAACCTAATTTTATTTGTTAGTCAATTGTTTTTTTAATATAAAGTTATTTAGTTACTTTTGTTCTTGTAATCTAGATGGACCCAAAATCTGAACCTTTTTCATGAGAAGATTAGGCCATCTACTCTAAAAAAGCAACAAATCAGATAAGTACCTTAAAACAAAGTAAAACCTCCTAAGATAGTATTTAATACTTTTTTAAAACTCCAAATTGATCCAACTACCCCAGCCAATTTCTCCACCATCCCTGCCTTCAATTGTAATTTTTGTTCTGTCTCTATTGCCCTAGATTACAAGCCTCATTCTCATTCTCGGTCTTTGCTTGCACCATCGTCGTTCATTCTCGATACCAAAATTTTCATCTCTTCAGGCATCCTCCTCTACTCAATCTCAAGGCTCTTCATTGCCTTCCACCTTCCATACATGACTGCAATTTTTCAAATCTAAATCCATGTCTAAATTCTCTGATTCTCCCATCTTTCATCACTGGACGAGACTTCATTTTACCCATTGTCTTACATTTTCTTTGATCCCTCCTAAAGCCTTTTTCTTTGTAACTATTGGCAATTTCACTCTTAACAATTCAGTGCATCCATTACTACTCAAGCGCTTACACAAGCTTATATAGTTAGAGATTTCACCATGATTGTGATAAAATCCATTATCCTCAATCTCACATTCACAATGTCATCCGCATACAATGACTTTTTTGCTTTTGTCAATGGCATTGAGATTATTCTAATGCTGAAGATTTTTCGGCTCGCACCATTGTTTGGATTTTTGGACCAACAAATGGGAACAGAATCTTAGGCCCTGTTTGGTAGGGATTTTTTGCCCCAAAAAATTGATTTTTTGACCGTTATTTTACTATTCAAGCCATAATTTTTTACTTCTTCTCTCACACGTGGACCCCACTTTTCTTCTAACGGTCAAAAAATCAATTCTCAAAATCCCTACCAAACGGGCCCTTATACTATGTTTAGATTGAATGTTGGTGGACACTATATTCCACCAAGTAATGACACGGGTTTTGGCTGCACGTGGTTTGAAGATGCCTCTTATAAATATGGTGCAACCATTTGTGTCACTTTTTTGAATTTTGTAACTTTTTCAGTGTTTGTCAATTTTTATTTTTTATTTTTCTGTCACTCTTTTTTAATTTGTGTCACTTTTTAAAAAAAAAAAAAATTTGTCATTTTTTTTAGTAATTGTCAAATTTTATGAATTTTTGTTATTTTTTTCAATGTTTGTCACTTTTTTTCAATCATCTTTTTGAAATTTCTATCACTTTTTTTTAGTGATAAATATCACTTTTTAATAAAAGTGACATTTTATGTAAATTTTTAATAAAAATGTGATACTAAACTTTTAAAAGTGATATTGACACTGGGTTACTTTTTAATTTTACACAGTATTTTTTACTTCCAAAAAACTTTTCATTTGATTTTTCAGAATACCCATAATTTTAGGGGCATTTTTGTAAGTTAACCTTTTTGTTTGTAAAAAAATCAATTTGGACTAGAAGTCCAAACCGACTAACCAAACCAAATCGATTTGATTTGGTTAAATTTGGTTTAGGAACTAGAGTGGGTTCTTAAGTTGAAATTTACCCAAGCTGATTGATTTGCTTTAGTTTTGGCCTGAAGTCGAAACCGATGCAAATCAAACCACACCCAACCTATATTTACCCTTGTTTGATTGTGTCAAAGTTAAATTTATAATAGATATTGATTAAAAAAAAATAGTGAAACAAGTAGTTTAACAACTGATGAAAATTGTGAATTCTTTAAAATATGTAATAAAAATTAATCGTTGACTTTAACTTAAATCTTGATCAATTTTTAACCAAACTAAAAGAGAGCTTAGTATTTGGAAAATATCAATATGTGACCTATTAATAATAATTAAAAAATTAATCTTATTTTACATAGTGATATCTATATATATTACGTACTAAATGAACAAAATTCAATTTAATCAAGGTGAAATAATTATGAAGCAATAGATTCATAGATTGCTATTTAAGTAATTATGAAGCGGGAGTATTGGTTTTCCCTCTTTTTATTTTTACCTTGTGAAAAATATAAAACTTTTGTCATTAAATTATTATAATTTTAAGCGCCCTAAGTAAATTTAAAGCAGTCAAATTTTACAAGTCTTGGGTCGTGAAAAGAATCGAACTAGGTGTATTCAATTCGATGTAGTTTTGCACTTTCATAAAGTCAGATACATCAATGGTGTCATGTACAATCAGTACCTTACGAACCCTATCATGCACCTTTTTGCTCACCGCAAAATAAGATGTGTGTTTTCTAATTTAAGGTAGTGCATGCTTATCAAGGTTAGTGTTGGAAAAATTGGGTTTTAATTAGTTGGTTTGATCAATTTTTGACCAATTAATTTAGTGGGTCTCGTTAATCGGATATAAAATTTCTTTGGCCGAATGTGTTCTACTCCATAATTAGATTAATATGGTATATTTATTTTCTCAAAATCAATTTAGGGTGAATGAGAAATTAAGGCCAAAAGATGCATACTTAATGTTTAAATAAAATAGGTGAGAAATTGAAAAATATCAATCCCACATAGGAAAACTAGAAGAATGTCAATCACCTTATATAGCTCAATTTTAGGACTTGAGTTTGGACCCCAAGGGGTACCAATAGTCATTGAGAGGGAGAGAACATACATGCTAGTAGGTTAAGCCAAAGCCCACACGCGTGCGCCAACACGGCACTGTCACAGGCCGTGGGCTTGAGCCAAGGTGATATATATTTTTTGATAAAATAACATTTAAATTATATTATTTTATTATTATTTAATAATAATAATATATTTTATGTTATTATTATTTTTTTCTCCCCGAATTTTCTGTGTGTGACACATGGTGCTTCTAGAATTTGGCGGTTGAATGTCTAATCGGTTGTGGCGGTTGGCTGTCCAAACTGTTTGTGTCTTTTGGACACAACTTTTCGGCGATTGTGTCTGTTGGGACACAACCTTTCAACATCTATATATATGCCCCATACCCCGATTTTAATTTATTCCAAAAAATCAGAATTGATTTTCTACTCTCCCAAAATTATCTCATTGTCCCTGCATCATTTCTGTTTTTATAATTCAGTACTCGAAAATTATTTTTCGTGCATTTTAGTCATCCAGTTTATGTGGAGAGATCTAAACTTTATGGGTTTGTCGAGTCTTGTAATTTGGAGTACTACTATTACAAGACGAGGTCGTTCTATCTTGGGAGACGAGTGCTGCAATACCGTCAGTACCAGTGCGGAACATTATCGTTCTAAGGAGAAAGAGTTGAACTCTTGCATCGACCATTCAAAACTATCCAAACGTCGTTACTCTACCCAAATATATATTCCCGATGACAATATTATTTGGCAATATCCTTCAACAACCTTAAAACGATAATGGTAAGTAGTAGTACGTCTGTCATACCCCCTAACAATGCTCACAAGGAGAAATTGGAAAAATTCACGGGAGTGGATTTTAAGAGATGGCAACAGAAAATGTTGTTCTATCTCACGACTCTGAATCTAGTCAAAATCTTGAGAGAAGATACTCCACTGTTAAGGAGGAGGAAACAGATTCTAAAAAACGAGCTGCATTCGATGCTCGAAGTCATAGTGACTTCTTGTGCATAAATTACATCCTCAATTGCCTTGACAATACACTATACAATGTATACTGTTCCGTCAAAACGGCTAAATTACTATGGGAGTCATTGGAAAAGAAGTAAAAAATAGAAGATGCCGAATTGAAGAAATTCGTTGTAGGCAAATTCTTGGACTTCAAAATGGTAGATTCTAAAACAGTAATGACTCAAGTTCAAGAGATACAACTTATCTTGCACGATATACATGCTGAAGGCATGCAGCTCTGTGAATCATTTCAGATAGCTGCAATTATCAAACAATTACCACCAATGTGGAAAGATTTCAAGAACTACCTGAAACATAAATTTAAGGAAATGGGATTTGAAGATTTGATTGTCAGATTAAGAATTGAGGAAAACAATCGAACTGCTGAAAAGAAGTCTGGAAAGCAGCAAATGGAGGCTAAAGTCAATTTGGTGGAGCCAAATACTAGCAAGAAAAGGAAGCACCCGAATAATGGAAAGCAAAAGAGCAAGGCCAAGAAATTCAAAGGAGATTGCTATAACTGCGGTAAGCCTGGTCATATTGCAAAGGATTGCCGACAGAAAAAGCAAAACAAAAAGGACCAAGTGCACTTAACTGAAGAAGACAAACTGTCTAACGGCGTGTCTGAACTAATGCTCTCGGCTGTTGTATTTAAAGCAAACATGGTGGATAATCCGAGAGAATGGTTCGTTGATACTGGCTACTCGTCACGTTTGTGCTGATAAGGAGATGTTTTCATCTTACATTCCTATCAATGGACGACAACTTTTCATGGACAACTCGGCAACATCAAAAGTTATTGGTCTAGGTAAAGTAGTGCTGAAGATGACATCAGGGAAAGAAGTAACACTCATCGATGTGCTGCATGTTCCCGATATTCGCAAAAACTTGGTATCCGAAGCTCTGTTAAGCAAGAATCGGTTTAGGCTGGTATTTGAATTTGACAAGTTTGTACTCACCAAAAATGGCATGTTTGTAGGCAAAGGGTACTTAGCCAATAGGCTATTCAAATTGAATGTAATGCCTGTACTCCGTGATTTTGATATTAATAAAAATAAATCTTCTGCTTACTTGATTGAGTCTTCTAACTAATGGCATGATATGTTAGGACATGTAAATGTTAATACTTTACGAAGATTAGTAAGTTTAGATTTATTGCCTTCTGTGTTCTTTAATCAAAATCATCGATGCGAAACATGTGTAGAGGCTAAATTAGCGAAAACACCGTTTCATTCAGTTGAAAGGAACTCGAATCCTCTATAACTAATTCACAGTGATATTTGTGATTTAAAGTTTGTGCAAACTAGAGGAGGTAAAAAGTATTTTATTACTTTTATAGATGATTGCACCAGGTATTGTTATGTCTTTTTGCTAAGGAGTAAAGACGAGGCTTTAGAAGCATTTAAACAGTACAAGAATGAGGTTGAGAATAAACTAAGCAAATGAATAAAAATTGTTCGTAGTGATAGAGGTGGGGAATATGGAGCACCGTTTGATGAATTTTGTTCAGATTCTGGGATTATTCATCAAACTACAGCTCCTTATTCACCTCAATCAAACGGTATTGCGGAACGCAAAAATCTTACTCTAAGAGAGATAATGAACATTATGTTGGTTAGTTCTGGTTTACCACAAAATTTGTGGGGGGAAACAATTCTCTCAGCTAACCACATTCTAAATAAAGTACCACACAAAGGTAGGAACGAAACTCCTTATGAGGTATGGAAAGGTCATAAACCTTCTTACAAATACTCAAAAGCATGGGGGTGTTTGGCTAAGGTACAAATACCAAATCCTAAACAAGTTAAAATAGGGCATAAAACCATCGATTGCATATTCATTGGATATGCTAATAACAGTAGTGTTTATCGGTTCTTCGTACATAAGTCTGACATTCTGGATATACATGAAAATACTATCATTGAATCTAGGAATGTTGTATTTTTTGAGGACAAGTTTCCTTGTAAAGATAGGAAAGAGATAAGCCCGCAAAAACGAACTTATGATTCTGTGATTGGTAATCCTCAAAGTGATGAATAACTAAGATGCAGCAAAAGAACCAAAACATCTACATCTTTTGGTCCAGATTTTTTAACTTATATGTTAGAAAATGAACCTAGGACAATCAATGAGCAATGTCTAGTCCAGAAACCCCATTCTGGAAAGAGGCTATCAATAGTGAAATTGATTCTATTATGCAGAATCATATCTGAGAATTGGTAGATCTCCCACATGGTAATAAACCATTAGGTTGTAAATGGATTTTCAAAAGAAAATTAAAGACTGATGGATCAGTTGATAAATACAAGGCCATATTGGTAGCTAAAGGATTCAAACAAAGGGAAGGCCTTGATTTTTTCGATACATACTCACCTGTGACAAGGATAACATCAATTAGAGTATTAATTGCAATCGCAGCATTGCATAATTTAAAAATCCATCAGATGGACATCAAAACAGCTTTCTTAAATGGTGAGTTAAAAGAAAAAATTTACATAAAACAACCTGAAGGGTTCATCACTCCTAGACAGGAAAAAAAAGGTGTGTAGGCTTGTCAAGTCATTATATGGACTAAAATAAGCATCAAAATAATGGCATGCAAAATTTGACAAAACTATGTTGTCAAACGGTTTTAACATTAACGAATGTGATAAATGTGTTTATATTAAAACCACACCTAATGCATATGTAATTGTATGTCTATACGTTGATGACATACTAATTGTGGGTAGTAGTTATGATATAATAACAAATACCAGGAAAATGTTGACAAAACATTTTGACACGAAAGATATGGGTATTGCAGATGTAATATTAGGAATTAAAATTCTTAAAACATCTGAGGGACTTGTAATGTCACAATCTCACTATATTGAGACTGTACTTAAAAAGTTTAATATGTATGATGAAAGTCCAGTTAAAACACCAGTAGACTTAAGTCTACATTTGGCCAAACATAAAGGCGAACCCGCATCTCAATTAGAATATTCTCGGATAATAGGCAGTCTAATGTACATTACAAACTGCACTCGTCAGGATATTGCATATGCAGTAAACAAACTTAGTAGATACACAAGTAACCCAAATAATGACCATTGGAAAACATTGGTAAGGGTTCTTAGATATCTACAATACACCTTAAATATTGGATTACATTATACGAGATATCCAGCTGTATTAGAAGGATACAGTGATGCTAATTGGATATCCAGTACAAAAGACTCAAAATCCACTAGTGGGTATGTTTTTACCATTGGTGATGCGGCTGTATCTTGGAAATTCTCTAAACAAACATGTATAACTCGATCCACAATGGAATCTGAATTCATAGCTTTAGAGAAAGCTGGAGATGAAGCAGAATGACTTCGAAATTTTTTAGAGGATATTCCATGTTGGCCTAAGCCCGTGCCTGCAATTAGTATACATTGTGATAGTCAATCGGCTATCGGTAGAGCACAAAGTAGTATGTATAATGGTAAGTCTCAACATATTCGTCGAAGACATAACACAGTTAAGCAGTTGATCTCAAATGGTGTTATTTCCATAGATTATATAAAGTCTAGAGAAAATCTTGGGATCCACTTACCAAAGGCTTACCAAGAGATCAAATATACTGCCTACCAAGGGGAATGGGCTTAAAGCTTACTACATAAGAATCTTTGTAATGGTAACCCAACCTTGCTGACTGAAGATCCCAAAATCTTGGTTCAGTGTGACAACTAAGTTATGAAGATTCAAATAAGCACTTCGGAGTTAACTCCTACCCATTCCTATGATAAGGAAGTGCTAGTTGCTGAAAGTTTTAGGTTAAGTTATACTTTTAATGATTCCTATATCCTGGACTATCTAAGTGGAGTATGGCAGGTACTCTTAATAGGAGATCATCTATACAAGTGTAAAGTGTGGCCGCTTCTATGAGAATGTTTCAAAGGCTTGAATTCTCTAAAGCACTTATGAAATTCAAGAATTGTTCAGGGTCAAAATGAACACAACGATGAAAACTCGAAAATGTTAGGAAGGTTATTGTGTTGATACTATTGTCTTGGTTTACAAAAACGGCTGACAGTTCAAGACACCGCGTTCACTGATTATCCAAGCAAATCCGATAGTATTCTACTACGGAAGGTTCAAACCCATAAGGTCCCTATCCAGATGCGATAACATTCCGCCTGATCTTTCTATAGGGTTTGCATGGTCTTTTGCATTAATTTTCATTCATGTGGAGGATTGTTGAAAAAATTAGGTTTTAATTAGTTGGTTTGACCAACTTTTGACCAATTAATTTAGTGGGTCCCGTTAATCGGATATAAGATTTCTTTGGCCGAATGTGTTCTACTCCATGAGTAGATTAATATAGTATATTTATTTTCTCAAAACCAATTTAGGGTGAATGAGAAATTAAGGCCAAAAGATGTTCACTTGATGTTGAAATAAAATAGGTGAAAAATTGGAAAATACCAATCACACATAGGAAAACTAGAAGAATATAATCCACCTTATATAGCTCAAGTTTGGGATTTGGATTTGGGCCTCAAGGGGTACTAATAGTCTTTGAGGGAGAGAGAACCTACATGCTAGCAGGGTAAGCCAAAGCCCACACGCGCGCGCCGCCGTCGTCGTCCGTCCGACCGGCAGACTCGCCTCGGCACGGCACGGTCACGGTTACGGTCACGGTCACGGGTCGTGGGTTTGGGCCAAGCTGATAAATATTTTTTGGTAAAATAACATTTGAATTATATTATTTTATTATTATTTAATAATAATAATATATTTTATGTTATTATTATTTTTTTCTTCTCGAATTTTCCATGTGTGACACGTGGTGCTTATAGAATTTGGCGGTTGAATGTTTAATCGATTGTGGCGGTTGGCTGTCCAAACTGTTTGTGTCTTTTGGACAGAACTTTTCGACTGTTGTGTCCCATCAGACACAACCTTTCAACATCTATATATAGGCCCCCATACCCCGATTTTAATTCATTCCAAAAAATCAGAATTGATTTTCTACTCTCCCGAAATTATCCCATTGTCCCTGCATCATTTCTGTTTTTATAATTCAGTTCTCGAAAATTATTTTCTGTGCATTTTAGTCATCCAGTTTGTGTGGAGAGATCTAAACTTTACGAGTTCGTCGGGTCTCGTAATTTGGAGTACTACTATTACAAGACGATATCGTTGTATCTTGGAAGACAAGTGCTGCAATACCGTCAGTACCAGTGCGGGGCATTATCGTTTTAAGGAGAAAGAGTCGAACTCTTACCTCGACCATTCAAAACCATCCAAACGTCATTACTCTACCTAAATATATATTCACGGTGACACTATTATTTGCCAATATCCTTCAACAGTTAGTGATGTAAAGAAGTCGAGCCTACTCATGAGTCAAAGTTTGTGTCTCAGATAAAAACTGATCAAGCTTTTTTTTAGCTCGAGTCAAGTCAAACAGAAGCTCGACCAAAAAAATGGGGTTCGGCTGAAGCCTTTCTTAATCGAACTAACTCTTTTTTTCCTAAAATTCTATATATATAAAAGCAACCATGACTGCCTTTGCAAGCAAGTAGCTACTTTGTTTTCAAGACACGAGCTGGCTCAGCTCTAGCCTTGCTCGATTTAATAAGCTGCGACCCAAGTCGGTTCAAGCTTTTCTCTGATTGAGTTGCGAGCTGCTCAAGCTAGAGAGCCGGATTGACACTCTTAATTGATGTTTTCAATTTTAAAAGGGAAATTTGCAATTTCGTTTTCAATTTTTGCTAGGTGTAACAAATTCCTTTTATTAGCATAATTGATAATACATAACAATCTTTCAATTATACAGCAAAATACGTCCTTCCATCCAATTTAGTCATTAAATAATGAATTTGCCTGTCTATTTAAATAAAAAGAAAAAAAAAGAAAACGGTAAAATAACATAATTTAAAGAAAAATTGCAAATGTCGTTTTACAACTTTTCAAAACGAACAAATAAAACCTACTTGAAATACTTAAAAGACATATTAACACGTAAAAAGCTGGGAAAATCTCATCTTCCCAACGAAAGCATTACTACCACCACCATGGAAAAATTGATTCAACAAACTAAAAAAAATAATAAATGACTAGATAAAAAATAGAAGCCCCGATTACAAAACCACTATCCCCATTGGGGGCACCTTACCGACCATCAACTATTCGTTTGCAAGAACTAAATCGCAAGACTCAAATTGTAGCTATCTACTGGGAATTTACATAAATGTCACTAAAATTGAAAATGCATAAAAAAAAATTTACTTACACCAATTTCTTCCAAAAATGTCACTTTTTTTTTACGCAAAATGTCCACTTTACCTTTTATGACACCTTTTTAGGAATAATAAATACTTGATTTAAATGCAATTAATGGTGTGATGTAATGATTTGTTTTATATATTTTAAACATTTAAGATATGATTATTATATTGTATAATATGAATTTTTGTTAAAAAAATGGGTAAAGTTAAAAAACACAAACACACAAACATGTATAAATACAAACTCTACCTTCTTCTTCTTCATCTTCATCTTCATCTTCATTCCATCATCAATAATATAAAGTTATCGATCAATCTCAAAGGTGAGTTACTAGAAATTGTTTATATTTTCATCTCATAGTTTACTACTTTAGATATTTAATACAACATGATTTTATTTAATTGAACTTTTTGAATATCTTATTCATTATTGTGCTTTATTTTCGATATATTTTTCAAAGGAAAAAAATTCCAACATCCTCTAGAAAAATGTGAAATATTTCATATTTAATGAAGCATTGAGTCATTCCTTATTTATTTGTGGGAAGATATTGTGATATTGTTGTTGAGATTTGATTATCACCATTAATATTTTCAATAATTTCTTCCAAAGAATTAAATACATGGTTTCCAAGCTTCTTCGAAATTTATGGTAATTCGACTGTCGAGTAATGTCGTCGAAATCGTCAGGTTAGATATTTGAACTGTCAAACTCGACATTTACTCACTGTCAGGCTAGACAATTTAACTACTGACTTCGACATTTGAAAGCTGTTGAAATCTTTTATTTTTCTTTTTGTTATTATATGGATCTAAATATTCGAAAGCTCCAATTTGATGGTATTAAATGTCAACATATGAAATGTGCAAAATTCTGACATTTGCAATCTTAACATTTCAGGTATGAGTCATCACTTGAGATTTATCGTGTCGTATAGGGAAAAGTTTGTTCAACCCCTAATGTAATACAAGTTTCTTAAACAACAGCTCAATGTCGTTGTTGGCGTTATATGTCCAATGTTAACTACGTTGTACATTATCAAGTTATATTATAGTTTTGTTGTTATTATCGTTTGCAACCATTATTGCTCATTATGTTGTCATTATTAAATTCTACTAATGTTGAAAATAATTCAACCACGCCATTCAAAAATTGCTATCACAATCCACTTTAAAATTCTAATTTTAATCCTCACAAAATACATTGTTTGTAAGTTGTAAATAGTGGACTCAATTGACGCATAAATGATAAATGCCATTAATATTAAATCGTATTACTATGGAGAAAAGGAGGAGGACAATTACAAAATTGGATTGAATTATTTACTACAATATTAGATGTAGAGTGTTTTTTGTACTTTAAAAAAAATCAACAATTTAACATTTTCATTATCTTTATTTTTTTTATCATGTTTATAACCTATTGATTTCATTGGAGCGTACATATCTCGTATAAAGGTATTTTCAACTTACGGTATTCACCAACATATTCTCAAGTTACATTACAATCTTCAACTTATATCGTCATTATCATTCCCACATCATTCGCAGACAGGGAAATATATGTTCAACTTCACAAGTAAAATACGAATCCATAGACAATATATTGCATGACAGCACGACAGTCCATCTGCTGTTCCCGACGGATTGTTTCTGTCATCCTCGACACTTGGTCATGATTCAACGTAACAAAGATTCAAATACACAGCATTATGTACATATATTATCACGTGAATTCCTGACAGAAACTAGAGACCATAAATATAAGTCTACACATAAGCATAATAGTTGCAAAATTAACAAATTCAGCTATGTTACCATTGAATTTCACATAGGAGCATACAACATTTAAGCAACGGTTAAAGCAAACTAAAATATTTGTGCGCATCACTAATAGAAACTGTAAAACATTTTAAAGTAAAAAGCTACATAAAAGTACTATCACGATACATTTCTATTGTAAAATAAATACATCCAAAAGTGCTATCACGTCATTAGCTACTTAAAACAATATATGACTATTTCCCTAATTAATTCCTACAATGTATCTAATATGTTGCTTGATTTAACGTTGGTTGACTTTCTATTCTCTCCCCCTCGTGAATGGAGTCCTTGTCAATGCAGCAGGCACTCGAACACGTGTCGATCGTTGCATATTTACGTTAACATCATCGTCACCTTGAACGGGTATGGTTAATGCCAATGGTACATCAGTATATACTCCTATGCAAAAGTGGCTAAGTTGTATTAGGCACCAAAATTTAATAGTGGAAGAAGATAACAGATCCTACCAAAAATTGAAGTATAACATTGAAATAATACGTTTATTTTCAACTAAATATATTTAACGTAAAACATAAGAATTTGAAATTGTATAACTACTCCACTACGAAACTTACCGTCTGTCACAAACATAGGGAACCTCATGATTGTCCGGTCATGTACCTTTCAGTTCGACACTTTTATACGAAATAATCAAGTTTCAAATGCCAATGTTAAGAAATTAAAACATTCTAATATTTGTTTTTTAAAACTAAAAGTAATAAAACATATCAATTGCCTCGTTTACGCATCTAGTTAATGGACCTTTCAGTAGTTTGGGCTACCAACTTTTAGGTTAGTATCTTCATACAAAACAACCATGTTTGAAATCATGAAGATAAAAACTTAAAACAGTAGGACAAATGTGTTTTTAAATTAAAGTGATAATATATACCAATCCCCTCATTTACCTAGCTAGCCGATGGATCCTCCAGTAGTCCAGGCAAGCACCTTTTGGGTCGGTGACTTCTCTATCTAGAATGATAGTTTATTCACTACAGATGGATTCATAAATACTATGTCTATAATTCACGAAGTAATAATGGTGCTAAAATGATATGTCATACATTTCAACCCCTAAAATCACACGTAGAAGAGAAGCTTAACAAAATTTGGCTTCTGCAATCAACCGCCGAGAATTTTAGAGCCTAACTATTGAGAACGACAGTTCATCTGTTGACAGATGATTTCGTTACTGTCAGAATGGACATTACATTTCACATTCATATTAGTTTTCCAAGACATGAAGGACCAAGTTATAACAAACATGATATGTGTGATACTTATAGCTTCCAATAGCACCACTTTTATATACTCATCCATAAGTTTTATATATAAATGCAAAGACATTTTCAAGAATGAATAAAGAATGATCCAACACTTCAAATAACATTCAAATAACCCAAAATAATCATATAAAGACACATTTAACGAAACTTATTTGTGCATGTTGACCAGAATATACCCAATTCAATCTTAGCTCATTTCACAAACTCAAAAATTAAACTCAAACTCAATTTGTTCAATAGTGACCGTAATCATTTTTTACATGAAAGAAAAATGAAAAATATAATTGTAAGAAATAAATTCATAGATAACTTACATAAACCAAAATGTTAACATTTTCATAGCACTAGAAAAATAGACAACACAAAAATGAGACATATTGTATTAATTCAAGACGAAAATTGTGAAAAATAAAAAAACAAATATCCATAAATTTGAAAAATCAGAAGAGAAGAGAGCAACAAATGCAAAAAGAAATAAAAAATAAAACCTCAAGAGATTAATGATAATCTTCGTCGATGGTGGATTGATTAACGGTTATTTGGCTTCAAACCTGAACAAAAATGGAGGACCTTAGTGTTGCCGGTGATCTTGATCAAGCAGAAATTGAGCTGTTTAGATTTAGAAAATGAGAGAGAGAATGATAAGATTTTTACCTTTTAGGGAATGAGAGAGAATGAGGATATATATATATAGTGAAATGAGCGCATTTGACGTAATCTATTAAAATTTTTTGTATTATTTTTCCATCTAGTCAAATCAATTTTTAATGAAGGACATGTAGGGTATTGAATTATCTGGATGGACAAAAATATCCAAATTTTTTCAAAATTAACAATCTTGCAAAGACTTAAAATATGTGACATTTTTGTAAATGCAAATCCAAAAATTGACTATTTTGGTAATTTTCACTTTTTTTTATTTGGTCGATTTTTTCTTAATTAATTTTTTTAAGATGGTGATTTTGTTTGTGAGGTTAGGGTAGAATAAGGTGGAGCAACGTGGGGTTGGGTTCTCTCTCCCACCTCTATTCCATAAAAATTGTCAATGCTGAAATTGACAAAAGCGATGACACCGGCTCCACCCACCCACACAAAAACTTCTCTACCACCACTGATCCCATCACCATCAACACTGCACATCAGGCTTTATTAGCAAAGAACCTACCATCGGCTCCACCTACTCACCACCCTAGAACTTCTCTATCGCTACTAAGCCTATTACCTACATGAGACTCAACTCATCAAAGAACCAATCGAGCTCGACTCCAACAAACCACCATCTTATCTCTGATCACAAGCATCACCACAAGCTTTGAATCAAGCAACCAATCACTAAGAACACCATCGGAAACACATTGTGAAAAAAAATTTCTTCAATGGTTTTTGCATTAATCAAGGGTGGAAAGTGCCCATTGCTTTCGCAAAAACAATGTAGGGCATTCGGGGTTGGTTGGCAGCACTATTGGTTTGGAGGTGGTGGTTGCTATTGCAATTGGCATTGGCGGCTGGGTGAGCATGGTTGGGGGAGATAAATTTTTTCTAATTTCATTTTAATGCGTTAATATATGCGTAAGTATTTTAATTAGGATCTATTTGTACTTTTTGAAAAGTAGTGGAACTCCATTTATAATTATTTTTCATATTTTTATTGCTTTGCTTCTTTTTTTATTTTGATTTATTTGAAGAGATGGGCAAATTCATCGTTTAATGGCCAAAAATGAAGGGAGATTACAAGTTTTGCTACATAGTTGAAAGTGAGTTAATTGTTTCAATGTTCACTGAACTTAATAGTGGAACTCCATTTATAATTTTTTTTCATATTTTTATTGCTTTGCTTCTTTTTTTATTTTGATTTATTTGAAGAGATGGGCAAATTCATCGTTTAATGGCCAAAAATGAAGGGAGATTACAAGTTTTGCTACATAGTTGAAAGTGAGTTAATTGTTTCAATGTTCATTGAACTTAAATTCATGTCTTTGATTGGCCACTGAAATTTAAAATGTCGAGTTTTGTCATTGAACTTAAGTTTATGTCTTCGATTGCTCACTGAAATTTAAAATGTCGATTTTTGGCCACTGAACTTTGAAAAATATTGTACATTACTCACTGAACTTTAAAAAATACTATACATTACTCACTGTAAACTTAATTTTTTCAAAGTTCAACAGTTATGCTAGTGAGTAATGTACGACATATTCCAAGATTCAGTGAGTAATGTACAACATTTTTCAAAGTTCAGTGGTCAAAACTCAATATTTTAAATTTCGATGAGCAGTCGAAGACATGAACCTAAGTTCGGTGAGCAATTAAAGACATTGACCTAAGTTACGTGACCAAAATTCGACATTTTAAATTTTAGTGACCAATCAAAGATATGAATTTCAGTTCAGTTGTCATTGAAACAATTAACTCGTTGAAAGTTGGAGTGAATTATGCTAAAAAAAAAAAAGGTTAATTCTAGATTTATTACATTACGCAAAGATTGAGAACGAAAAGTGCAAACGTATCATTTTAAAATAATGTTAAGTTCAAATGGCCAAATAGTTTCTTTGCAGACTGATATGCAGACGACTATAATAAATATATGGGAAAATTGCAACCGAGGTACCAAACCTTTCGTTTATTAGCAGATTTTGCCCAAACCTTTAGTTTGTGCCACTGTGAGTACCAAACCTTTAAAAAATATGCAACTCAAGTCCGTATTAATGGTTTCCGTCAGTTTGACCCAAAAAACTGTGAGTTGACTTCAAAAATTAAAAATATAATAATTTTGACCACATAAGGTAAGGGTAAAATTGTAACTCTATAATTTTAATATTAAAAAAAATTAAAAAGGGGGAAAAAAACCCATCTCCTCATTCATCTTCCCCACTGTGCGATGCTATAGGGAGAGGATCGGCGCCACTGCCGACTGCAAGCTCTGTCTTGCTGTTGAAAAGGGAGCTCTGTCGCTGTCGAGATCTCCACCTAGGAAAGTGGACAGTTCGTGTAGCCCAGCAATGCCCCCATTGCCTCTGCCTCCGCAGTCGTGTAGCCCTCCGCCTCTGCTCGCACCTCGCAGTACCGATTTATAGCTTTCAATGTGTATTTCTTGTACAAAATTTACAAAGGCAAAATGAAATCTTGGGCTCTTTCTTCTTCTTCCTCATCAGTCCCTCGAATTCCTTTTTCTCTCGTTCAACATTATTGTGTATCATCGTTTTCTTCTGTCCCAGAAATAACAGATGTCCCCAGTCCCAAACCTGGTGCTGTTGTTGACTCCAACTGGACCTCAGAGTGGGGAAGATGAAGGAGGAGATGGGGTTTTTCCCCCCTTTTTAATTGTTTTTTTTAATATTAAAATTATAGAGTTACAATTTTACCCTTACCTTATGTGGTCAAAATTATTATATTTTTAATTTTTGAAGTCAACTGACAATTTTTCGGGTCAAACTGACGAAAATCGTTAATACGAACTTGAGTTGCATATTTTTTAAAGGTTTGGTACTCACAGTGGTACAAACTAAAGGTTTGGGTAAAGTCTGCTAATAAACGAAAAATTTGATACCTCGGCTGCAATTTTTCCTAAATATATTGTGGGAATCTTGTAGCAATAACTTCCAATCCATTCACTTAGGGTGTGTTTGATTACATTTATTTTTTTATGGAAAATATCAATTTTCCATCTAAATTCTTTGATTGCTATTTTTTTCCATGGAAAATATTTTCCAACTTTTGAAAATATGCCTAATTTTCCTTGTTTTTAAGGAAATATTTTCCTTGGGTAGAGGTGATTTTTATTTTCCACAAAAGATGAAAAATATTTTCTTTTCTAGATGATATTTTCCATGTCAATCAAATACGCTCTTATATTTCTGGGTTCCTAATTAAGGAAAAACTGAAGTTATGTTGTTTCTTCTGTAATAGGGATTGGGGGATTCCCAGATTCTTTAAAATAAAAAATAAATAAAAATGTAAAAAAAACTGGGGGTCCTAATTTCTTAGTTTCTCGAGGAATTACCGAATTAATTATCCTGTTATTGATGTGTACTTTGATAAGATAAACAAATCCGTTCCTATATAAACTCTTGCTGGCGTATCTATTCCCCGAACAAAAATTGATGAAGTTGGAAGAACAACACTAACTCGAACTATAACCGGCGCAATAGATTCCAAGTCGTGTGTTTCCGCTCTTCTCAAAATGATATTTCCCCCACTACCAACTATGCATAAGGAAAAGTAAAATGCCTTTAGAATACAGTGGAGCCTAATTTTGTTGCTTATGTTATGCGCTAACGAAAACAACCCAAAAACTAAGAGAGAAGAAGCCATCATCCATTAATCCTGTACTCATATTTTGTACTTCTGAACTAAAAAAATACGCAAAAACCTTTTAGAGAAATGAAATTGAAGAATGTAATAAAATGGTTTACGAAGGAAGAATATAGAGATTTTAATCTTACTTCATCCCCTTGGATCAAAGAACATTTTGGGCGGAGGTTGTACTTTCAAAAGGAAAGATTCTAAGAATAATTTTATTCCACCATAGTTGCACCAAACCATGATGCTTTGATTCCTCTCTCCACCCTCTCAATCGCAACTTGCGCACCAATAGCAGCTTCAAAGACGTTCTGATTTCGCTCTCCACTTGTCTCAGTCAGAAGCTGTGCACCAATGGCAACCTCAATGGTAGATCTCTAAATTTAATTTTTCTTTGGTGAGGTTGTTGTAGAGTTTGGATAGGAGGAATTGTGCAGACTCCAGTGTTGTGGGCTTGGCACAGTATTCTAAAACGTATAAACCGTGGTTTGTTGTAGACATCAAACTTCAAACTTGCCTATGCAAGGATGTGGAGTAAAAAAAAAAAAAATTTTTTTTTAATAATTAAAATAATACATACCAAATATCTAAAATTATAAAATACTATATTTAATTAATAATTATTATAATTAGTAAATTATACAAATTTCAAAGGAAAAACTTTAAACCAAATAAAATAAAAGGACCTAAGGTTGTAGGCAAGGGGAAGAGTTAAGTAGCCAAAGACTAAGCCAGGTAAGGTAAGACTCTTTTATTTTTCCCAACTCCTTTTTAAAAAGGGGGAAAAAATAAAAAGAATTAATAAAGTGTGCCTAGGCGTGCCTTAAGCGATCAACTTGACAGTTGACCTTTTAATTTCACGCTTTCAAGTATAGGCGTTTCGCTAGCACCTAGGTGAGCTTTTTAGAAAATTGATTGGGCAAGAGGTGAGTAGTTGGTTGTGATGGTCATGGATCTGCCACTAGCGGAGGAAGTTTGAAGTTGGATATGGCGAGGATCGATGCAAGCGTAGAAAGAGAAATGGTATATAATTTTTAGAAATAGTATTTTTTATCTCTTAACCAAAGAAAAAAGTTCATACCTAACACCTTATTACGTGGGTAATTTTCTCATGAAATATGTTATTTATACATGATGCGGTGTCTATAACGGTGTTCACCCTCCTCACATGGAGAGAGATCCACTTGGATAAATTATATTTTAATCGAAGTGGATTCACCTTCATGTAAGGGTAATGGACACAATTATAAACATCTTAGCCTCCGTTTGAGCCCCCATTAAATTCAATTACATTACATTCTATTTATCTCTCTCTCCTATTTTCAATAACACAATCTTCCATAAAATAATATTATACGTAAATTGAAATTTTTTTCTCAATTTTCAACCACTCATTTTTTTTAAAAAAAATACTATTCCACTCATTTTCATTTGTATGAAATGTGGGCCAAACAGGGCTACGTGTAGCATAATTCTTTGGGAAGAGTTCACATCTCAGGTATTTAGTTTACCCTAATTCAAAAATCAAATAGATTCTTTTAAAATTCAAAAATCAGGTTTATATTTAATTAATTAAAAATATTTATTAAATGAAGATAATAAAGTCACAATTACATGATTAACGGTCACATATTCGTAATTATAGGTCACAAATTTATTTATTGGTCACATATCGTCAAATTAATTGGTCACAAAATTATTTCGTAGTCACAGATAAAAAAATTTGTAGATCACATATTATTTCGAGGTCACAAATCATTCAAATTACAAGTCACATTATATCTATAGGTCACATATGTCACAGTTTATCGGTCACAGACATATGAATTTTGGTCACGGACGACTAAATAGTTGGTCACAGACGCCTAATTATCGGTCACAGATGTCACCACCATCATGTGCATCACCGTACCGATAACACCACCATACCATCACATCCACAACACCCCATCAACAATCCATTTACTCATTCCAAATTATTGAATTAATTGGTCACGATTAATTTTTCGATCACAACTTAACCAATTGTGAGTCAGGAGTCACAATTCACAATTTTCAGGTCACGTATCAAATATTGCGAGTCACAACCACCGCCGTCTACCGCAATGACCACCAGGTCCACCACCTCAACAACCCCCACCAAAAAAAAAATCCCCAAATTTGCCACAGTAATACCACCACACACAACCATATCACCCCCACGCTGCTAGCAACCCCAACCGCTGATCAACCACCACAAAATCGCCACCACACAATCATCCTCACCACCACCATACAAACACAATGCAAAGCTGTTACCCACCCAAATCGCCAGCCCCACCACCACACAAAAACACCACGACAAAATCGCCACAACACAAACACTGTTCATTTCACCGCCGCGACGGATCTGTGAAGAGTCACCGAGGTAAGTGGGTGGATTTGCTTCGCAAATGCCATTTCATCGTCGCGGATAATCTGCTTCGCAAAATACTGCTCATTTCATAGCCACAAAACTTACTGTGATTCCCGTTTCTTCTAACAAGCGCTCCTTCTAAGGTGAAATGGACTGGGGGTGGATGATGGGGTGGGCGAAAATGACGGGCGGCGACGACGACAGAAAGGTGAGGACAACCAATATCACAACCACCATCACCCAAAAGGTAACAGAAAACCTATCACCACAGCACCCACAACACCACCACACCCAAACTCCGGCACCACAGTGGCCTTAATAAGCCGTCTTATAAATGGTAAATCAATCATTACCTAAACTTAAAGCATACCCACAGCAGCCCTAATCTACCATCTGCATCTAATGGCGCTACTATCCACCGATTGAATCGCGTGGCGCCACCATACCTCTCGTTAATGTCGTTTGGGTGCCACCATACCCACCGTACACAGACTACTGAAGCTTCGTTCACATCGCTATTGGAGATTGCACAACGGTGAAGACGAAGACGACGACAGACGCTTTGCTCCACAACCATCACGTTGCTGAACATGGGATAACAAATGGCTAGTCCTATCTGCATCATATCGCTGCCACCTCGGATGGTAACACCGCCATCGTAGCTGCCGCCACCTTCGGTGGTAACACCACTGCGTCGGAGATTCACTTTCAGGGCTGGCGCCGCTATTGTTGAGAGAGACAAGAGATTAGGGTGAAGAGAATAATGGTACTGGGTCGAGATTTTAGAGAGAGAAGAAGAAGAAAGGGGTGAACTGGGTCTTGTGTTTTTGGAGAGAGGAGAAACAGGGATGGGGGAATGATTTAGGGTTTGTATGGATATTTTATTTTTGATTAAAAAAGCTTTTCACCTGATTTTTGCACTGCCGTCTTAAAATATCTGGATTTCTGTAATTTCCTCTAGTTCTTTTCTCTTTATAAAATAAAATCTATTCTAAAATCGGCCCAATTTTCAACTAAAGAAAGCCCATAACCACATACAAAACCCTACTCCTTTTGCCTCATTTACAAACCCTAACTCATTTTCTATCTCGGGCACCTTTCTCCTCCTCTAGCTCTCGCACAGATCGTAAAAAATGGTGAGCTCACTGAAACTAACTCTCTTTTCTCTCTACATTACTATATGTATGTCTAGTTCGATTATTGTATGTTGAATACGGGTTCTAATTTTCTCACGAATTGTTTATAGCCGTTCAAGAGATTCGTTGAGATTGGAAGGGTGGCTCTCGTCAACTACGGCAAGGACTACGGGAAGCTTGTCGTCATCGTTGATGTCATCGACCAGAACCGGGTTAGTGAAAATCTTATTGGTCCTTATACTAATTACTGTTTATTCCTTTATGTTCTATTTTAATAATTTATCTGAGAATTTATGTTTCTGTAGCATTCCATGATTTCTCAATTTTTAGTACCTTTTATTTTATCATTGTTTGTTGCGAGAGTCTTGAATTGATATGTACCGATGGGTGAAATATAATTTTTTATTCGTGTTTTGTAATTCCTACGGTAATAAGTTGGTTGAGCTCATAATTCTATTTATTTGGAGTTTCTGTCTTCCTTCTTATCAAGGGAATATAAACCAGTTACATCGGCATGTTGAATGCTGGCAGATAACATGTGTAATCTGGGTTTGATTTCTAGTTGAAGCTTGGAATATAATGCTGATCTCAAACAATTTCGATTAGGTTATGTATTAGTCACAGTCTGGATGTCTAGCAGATTAATTTCCTTTAATTTATATACTTCCAATATTGAGTTAACATTTAACAAGCCATTTTACCCTTCGTTTCACAAATATGAGGGAGGTTCAATCATGGGTTCTCTTTAGAGCATTTTTTCCGAGCTAAAAAGATATTTTGTCAAAGCTTGCTTCTCGTTCTTATAAGAACCTTAACCACACCCCAAAATTGCTGATGATTAATAAAACTTACTTTTTCTAGAAATTAAATATTAGCTTTTTAGAGGAGTAACTTCTGGGCGCAGCTAAACACACACAAGGGTAGCTTCCTCTTTTGTCTTTTTAAAAACGATAATAATAACTTCATTTGATCTTATTAATGTGTTCATGGAATCAACTGAATACAAAACGTTAATATCTATTGCAGTTTCGATTACAAGTAGTCAGAATATTTTTTTGGTAGCTTAGTTCATGTTAAAGAAATGAAAATTGGACTTCGAATCTTTTCATTAAACTATTTGTGAATTGGCAGGCTCTTGTGGATGCCCCTGACATGGTGCGGAGCCAAATGAATTTTAAAAGGCTGCAACTTACTGACATCAAGATTGACATCAAAAGGGTTCCGAAGAAGAAGACTCTTATTGCTGCAATGGAGGCTGCTGGTAAGTATTGGAATTTTAAAAATCTTGTACCACAATAATTATTTGATATCATGAAATTGAAAAATATGGCTCTTGTGGCAGATGTGAAAAACAAGTGGGAAAACAGTTCATGGGGAAGGAAGCTGATTGTGCAGAGGAGAAGGGCCTCACTGAACGATTTTGATAGGTTCAAGCTAATGTTGGCTAAAATCAAGGTATTCTACGTTTGCATTGATATTTACTCATGGCAGATTTTATTGATTTTCATGCACGGGTAGGAGGATATTTTACCTTTATATGCTCTCTATAAAAAATAAGTTACTTTAAATGGATAACTTTTGTAAGTGAGATCCTTACAAAATAAATAGATAATTTTTAAGAAAGTCAACCATGCCCTTTTGTCAAAATAAATGACCTCGTGTTTGAAAACATAAAAAAAAAAATAAAAAAAAAATTACCGAAGTAGCTTTGGTTACTTTTAAGCCAAAAATGCACTAATGCTAAGTACGATTACTCTATACCTGTGTGTTTTTTATTTTAATCTCATGACTTCAATATTAAACATGTAACTGCTTTTACTTCGACAATGCAGAAAGCCGGCGTTGTCAGGCAGGAGCTTGCAAAGCTTAAGAAGGAGATCACAGCCTGAGAAGTTATAATTTCTTGATGTTATGATTTTCACTTAGGTTTATAAAGAAGTTGTATTGGTTTATTATGCAAGTTTTCTTCTACTTATGATGACTTCATGACCATATCGGAAATAGTGCTTCCTTTTTTGTTATTATTGTGGGATCAATTTGAAAATCTTGG